>NC_070587.1:2178230-2228230 GCF_027409825.1 Scomber japonicus | reverse complement strand
CTGCTGCTCGGAAGCCAATAGTATCGAATCTAGGCAGCGCCATCTTGAAAATTTCAGGTGCATGCTGGGCAAAATAAAAACACGGATTCTACTTATATGGGCATGAGGCGGAGTCATGGACGGAAGTATGGGCGGGGCCCGGGGAGGCTGCGATTGGTTGCAAGGGCTGGATCTCAAGGACATTGGTCAATCAACCTGTCAATCAGGACGTAGTCACGCCCTAATGCATACCCTGCTTTATCGTCAAATATAAAATCAGGGAGGCCAAAATGTCCCAAATGAACATCATACTGCATTGAAGAAGGCTTTAAACTAGCGATTGAGACCATAAACACATTTTGAAAACGTTTACTGAGGTTAGAAATCAAGTGAGAAATTGGTGAATTCTCCATTGACTTGTATAGAGACGGTCGCCCCCTGGTGGCCTTTTGATAGAATGCAGCTCTAAGTTACTTCCACATTGGCTTCTTTTCAGAGGACTGGAACTCCCCGCCTGGATCTAACGCACAAATAAATACACCACCCCTCTGTTACAACCCTGTGAGAAGATATTGCATTGCCAGATTTTGTGTGAATGCAGAGCTTCATCCTGTCTACTGCGGCCTCTCTGCGCTGTTGTGTGTAGCTAAGCCCCGCCCTCGGTCAAGCAGACACACAGACCCGCTGCTCTTTGTACGTCCATGACACAGAGACAGAGAGCAGAGGGGAGCAGAAGAGAGAGACTGGAGACAGCGATGTAATCTGGTCGATATGCTACTAGTCCCACAACTCACCCTGCCTGCTGGTATTGGCTGGGAGCTCAACACCCACTACTTAAAAAGGTGGACATCCAGAAACGCAAACCACCTGATCACAGCAAAATTATAAGAAAGTATGAGCAGATAAATACATCACTACGCACTTCTAGTGGGTCGTAAGTGACGGTTGAGAGGAATTATTTTTGTAGGTTATTATTTTATTTTTTTAAGTTTATACATTATTCTATGATATCCCCTTTAAGATCAGCTTCTTACTCTGATCGATAGGGATCTACATGACCATAAAATAGTAAAGTACAGTAACAGTTTGGAGTTTGAATGAGTGTTTTTGACAGTTGTATAGTAACAGTCAATAACTAAACCAGAGTAAAGATATCTTCCAGGAAACTGCCTGTTATGTATTTCAAAAGTGAAGAATGAAGGGAAAATTCAGATACTTAAAGTCCCCCTTCACTCAATAAAAGTGTTTTTCTTCTTGCTTCTTTAATTGGACGTTTGACTTCCACTGTGCAGAATGATGTATGTGCAGAGTTTGACACTAGAAGACTGTTTTCATATTCATCTGCCAAATGGGGAAAGTGCTCTGCATTTAAGGTGCGTAACTATCTACATGCGTGATTTGTGACAATGCAACTAGTTTGGAGCAAACCGTGGTTAAGTATACAACTTATACAAATGTGAGACTGAAACATGAAACACTGAGAATGAACTTTGCAGTGACCTAGGAGACATCATGCATCTTTTGAAATTTAAATATATTTGCGATTTCTGGATGCATAATGTAGAGCTGCAATGATTAGTTGATCAACAGAAAATTAATCAGCAACTATTTTATAATCAGTTAATCGTCAAAGTAATTATCAAGACAAAATATAAATCATACTTAACTTTTCAAATGTGAGGATTTGCAGGGTTTTTTTTGTCATATGTTACTATAAATCTAAATAGCTTTGGGTTTTTGATTGTTGGTTAGTCAAAACAAGCAAGCAAAGAAAAATAAATTCTTACTATTTTCTGATATTTAATGAATCAAAATGAATAATCTGAAAAATAATCAAAAATAAAAATAATCATTAGTTGCAGCCCTGGTGTCAATGTAAGCAGGTAATCTGATATTCCCCAACTCTTAATTTCAGATACCGATATCACCCGATACTGATATATGCAGGCTTTTTACACCAAAACTGTTAGATAACAACATAACATATCTCCTTTTGTGGAATTAACACATTATGCCTAATTTTATTGTGATGCCCCACTGGATGCATACATAAATGCAACATGGCTAAACACTGTCTGTGCAAAATAAGATGCCAATATGGCACTGACACACTTATTATGCTGCTTTGCAGTCATTGCAAATTTACTATATCCACAGGACACACTTGGAAATAGTTCCAAACCACAGACATAAGCCCTGTTTCTGGAGGTGGGACCGTGATCATCCCTATGTTCCGAGCTTTGTATGTGACCGGGGAACATAGGGATTATCCTGTCTACAGTTAAGCCAGTTAGCTGTGTTAGCCGTTGAGTTAGCCACTGAGTTAGCAGCCGAATTAGCAGCCGAGTTAGCCGCCGAGCTAACAGCGGAGTTACCCGCTGAGCTAGCAACCGAGATAGCCGCGATCGGGGAACATAGGACCCGGGGAAAATAGGTACGCTCCCGTGGGACCTTTACAGGAACGTCCTCTCACTCGGTCCTCTCAGCTGCAGCTTCATAGCAGAGTAGTGTTCGTGTATATGGCGGTGGACGCTATGAACTTGTTAGCCACTATTAGCAACGGTTAGCAACCCGAGTCTAGCTTGTTGTTGGTATACGTCATCGCGCGCCGGTAAACGTCCCATGCTGCATTCATTCCGGCTCGGAAATGCTGAAGCCTACAGAACAAACATCGGTTATAAAAACCCGATACCGATACTTCCCGATATTACCAGGGGTTAATTTGTGCCGGATCCTACCGGAACAAGATCCGGCAACTCTCAATTTTGGCCTCCCTGTGTTCCGGTACTCATTTGGGCAGATCCGGTACCTCTCATAAAAAAAAAAAACATATAAAAATGTTTAAAATAAAATAATAATATGCATATATTAATTTACAGAACAAAACCCAAGAATTGCATGTTGTTTATTAAGATTTAACGTCATTTGAAAGAGTCGGAGATCTGTTGACGCACTGAAAAGCTGGGCCAACAATCCACAACCCTGACACACATCTTAGGAGCAAGCAGAGAGGAAAAAACTGTTGCCATTTCAACGCAAACATGTCAACGTGTCGCTACCTCCTCCCGTCCCGTAGGCGGAACAGCGTGCATTAAGAGGTTAAATTTACTTTTCTTTTTTCAAAAAGAAGGAAGAGTTGCATGACACTTCAAAACGAGTCAGAAAAGCCTCCACAAGCGGCGATGAGGGCAGCTGCAGCGGTCATGTTGACGGTCAAAACCGGCTGCAGCAGGAGGCTAGCGTTGCAACAGCTAGCCGGGTTCACCGACGGCTAGCCTGGTTCACCAACGACTATCCGGGTTCACCAATGGCTAGCCTGGTTCACCAACGGCTATCCGGGTTCACCAACGGCTAGCCAAGCCGGGGCAAGAGGCTGGCACCATGGCAACAGCTAGCCGGGTTCACCAACGGCTAGCCAAGCCGGGACAGGAGGCTGACATCGTGCAGCAGCTGGTCAGGTTCACCGCCAGCCGGAGCAGGTGCCAGCTACAGTGCTAGCAGTCAGCCAGGTGGACCACCAACAGCCGGAGCAACAGGTGGGAACCCTGGCATCAGCTGGCTTGGAGCAGGAAGATTGAGAAGGGGAAGAGAGGCATTGAGCGGAGAGGAGTGTGGGACGTCCAGCGCCATGCTCGTGATGTGGGGTGTTTTCGACAACTAAATATGGTGAGTGTACTGTCTATTAATAGGCCGCCGTGCCAGTCTTTGAATAATAATAATGGAAGATATGTGTGATTTTAGTAAAAGCTTTGTTTGCCTGTTGACTATATAGTAGGCTACTATAAGTCCCACCTGTGGTGATGTGGGCATTGGCCTGTGCTGTGCGGAGTATAGCCTAAAATAATTGTAAATGATCGTCACAACATACCATGGATATTATTTGAAATTGAGGCTTGTAAGTCCCACAGCGTGGTGAGTGGGCATTTTCATGTGGTTTTCAGTACGTTGTCTGTATATGTTCCGGGACCTGTGCCCGTCTCGTCATCCCTGAGCTGTCATATGTACTTTGCGTTCCGGCACCTTATGATTCACAAATTAAGCACTGGATATTACATTTATAAAGTCGGGGGTGCGATAATATCAGACATCCCTAAATGTTAGTAGTTTGGTAGTTTAGTCTGAGACAATATATCATGTTTTATAAAAAACGTCACAGGAATACTGTGTATAGTCTTAATCTAAAAAGTAAATGAGAGTAAAAATCTTAAAATAAATTTAAATATTTCTCTATAGCATAAAATGTAAAGAGTTCCTCAAAATGTGCATCACTACAGATTAGACAGATAGACAGATAGACAGATAGATAGATAGATAGATAGATAGATAGATGGAACTATGGTATTTTTTTTAGTGGTACTTCCTGTGTAGAGTATACTAAATAATACCTGCAGTAATTTCTACTTGATGACAGCCAATTGCAGCATGTGGCATTGTTTCAACCTTCCACTTCTCTGTTTGTCAACTGCAGCACACAAACCATTTTATTCATGTCTGATTGACCCACACAGCAATAATGTGATTACAGGGCAGGTGGGCCCAGGATCACCCATCGCCCTTACTTATTGGATTGAGCCAAGTGGGTTGTATATCATCTATTGTTCCCGGCTGGGGGCATTGACTGGCAATTCACAAAATTGAATTTATAACTCAGCATATGATGAATCTCGGGCCCTGTTCCACAGTTAATGGCTCCTTGTTTGCTCAGTGTATCGGCTGTATTCCCTTGCACTGCCAATACAGTGAAGTGTTGTTGTTTGCTGGCATGTAGAGCACCGCGGTAAACAGAACCAGAGAAAGGCCTGCTCACTTATTGATTGAACGGTTTAGAGAATGTCAAGCCTCACCCTGAGCTCTGCGAAACATGTTTAGCTGCCGGTACAAGGACATACCTATGAGGTAAGAGAGAGAGAGGTGGAAAAGAGAGAAAAAAGAGAGAGGAGGAGAGTGGGGTATAGGTGAATAGAGGCAGAAAAGCGGCAGGAAATTGACTTGCTCCACCGAAACAGCTTTCACAAATGTAGTTCCTTCTTAACAAGTACTAATTGCTCAGATCCGTGGACAGGAACAAAGAGAGAACAGCGTGGTGGTGCAGAGAGTGACATTTAGTTTTCCATGTTGGAGTTGATGGTGGGTTGTATAATAATACAGCAGACTGCTTTCAATCACAGGTGGTCAGTTTCTACTTCTTTTTTTTCCATGCAAAGTTTTAAAAAGCCAATGTTAAATAACAGACGTGCTGCAGCTGACTGAAAGTCTCGGTTCATTTGGAACTTAGATGAGTGTAATTCAAACACATTTCTCCTGCTGATTTTCTGTCCACAAGCTATATGATGATAAAAAAATTGATGTGTATGGCTGTAAAGAGCAACCTCCATTAAACTAAAGTAGCCTCCAAAGCACAGCGTCAACGTGAACATCATCAGCTTTCTGTTTCTTCTTTTGAGCACCAGTCAAACCTCATCAAAGAAACATAAATCAGGCCAGAACAACCTCAGTGTTGCAAGCAGGTCAACGGATCGTTTATCAGTAGAGGAATTTGCTTTTGAGTCTCAAAAAATGAGTAACGCACACACATTTTTTACAACAATGAATCAAAATATTATCAAAAGAGGCACAATTTTTGTTTAAGGCTAAATGTGTGTTAAAAAATTCATGGGCCTGGTGGTCAAGTTGTTAGAGCGCATGCCATGTACTGTAATCACAATGTCCCTGGTTCAAATCTGGTCAGGGACCTTTGCTGCAGGTCATTCCCCTTTCTCTCCTTGTTTTCTGTCGGCCTCTCTGCCAGTTACTCTATAATCAAAGGAGAAAAAGCCCAAAACAAATCTTGAAAAAAAAAAAAAAAAATTAAATTAAATATTTTGGTGCTGCAGAGATGTCTTTGTCCTACACGTCATGACCTACAGGTACAGACCCCCCCCCCCTCCAAAAAAATCACCCCATGATATGTTTTTCAATGAAAAAGAAAATATTATGAAAAAATTATAATTTCCTCTAACATCCTAGATCATGTGGTAATTGCAATAGCAGTCAAAATAATTGCGAATAGATATTTTAAGCCTTAGTAAACACATATGTTGTATGGTAGGTTCCTATATGGATGTTAAATACTGAATGTTTGGTTTCAAACTCAAGTAAATATGTTTTAAACAGAGATATAAAAGTGTTTTGTTGAAATGATATATAAAATGACCTCATAATGTGATGGGTGTTGTAATGACAGAAATTGACACACAATCCATAGTGTTGTATTAACTGAAGTATGAAGAGGAACTTTGACATTTCCATGTTAGGATTTTTGGTTTAATTGGGGGCAGGCGACAGTGTGCACCTACTGTGTATTATATCTACTTGGGTATGACAATGGTTGTATAACTGATCAAAGTACACATCGAATGATCTCATAGAAGTGTATATAAAAAGATGTTAAACAGTAACAGTAAGACCTTTAAGTCTCAGAGTTTATGGGATTGGTCCTTGATGATGATTTTCCATTTCATGTATTTTTTTGGATGAGTTTCAATTAATTTTAACAAAAAAAGAGCCACTTAAAACATGACTAGATGATCAGAATAAAAACCTGATACATACTTTGAACAAAAATAAACACCAAAACTTGGGTTGTCAGGTTTTCTTAGAGAAGCTCAGATCTTTTGAAGACCCTTAATATCTATCTGGCTTTATGCCCCTCCCTCAGAGGTTAAGAATTTGGGTTTCTATATTATGTTCATTTAATTACACTTTACACTTTGAGACATAACTGCTTTTACTTAATCTCATGTCAGCTGTAACTACATTTAATTTTATAGCATCACCTGTCTCATTTTGTTTTCTGGGTTTTTTTTGGTTTGTGTTTACTCAGCATTTCTGTCCTGTGTTCATGTACTATTCCCCAGCCTGCTTTTCCCTCCACACCTGCCCTGTATCAAGCCTCCTTAGTCCTGCCCTGCTCTCAGGCTACATCCACACTAGCATTTTTAAAATTAAAACAACCTCCGTCCACATTTTAATGTTTCAACACCATCTCAAAATGAATCTCCATCCAGAGTAAGGCACCTGAAAACACAAACACCCTAACCCCTAACACTGATAGTCAGTAGATCAGTCTGCATTGACCTATGAATGAACGTGGGTGATTTGTACAGTACAGTATGTGTTGTCCACAGTTGTTTGTACTAAAGCTTCTCCCTCAGTTCATTAAATCCCTGCAGCATCTTAAGGCAGCTGGGTTGATATGGTTACGCACTGCTGTCCACTGTGCTTACCTTCATCAAATCACCTGATGACACCTGGGGTTTGTACGCTGAAGAGGGATTTGGGGTTAGCGAGGTTACTCTGGGGTTTTCAGTCCTACGACAATGGTTCACTTCTTACAGGGGTACATCACCATGGTAACTAGTGCTGAACTGCTATGAACTGAACTGCTTTGGAAGAGGATCACCTGTCAACAATCCCTACCACCCACTGACTCCTACAGGATCATGACATGGACAAACATCCTGAGTAACAATAAAGTGACAAGTAGAAGAGCAGTATATATTTTATAGGTCAGTGGAAACATTTTAGTTTTCCAAACTTTCTAATGATGATAAATTTAGCAGCTGACAGTGTGATTTTACACACACAAATAATATGAGAAAAATAAAAACCAACACATTGCCTTTTACTAGAAAAATAATCAGCACACTTTTAATTGGCTCTAATGATAATAATAAGATAACTTAGACCTCATCAGCCATTAATTACTTTTTCAGTCTTCCTAGTACAGGCCCCAGGTTGACACAGTATAATCACACATGCACCTCAGCTCCCATCAGACTGGTCAGTTATAACCTGATACTCAATGTCAGGTTAGCAGAACTCATCAACCTCTTTTACAACTTTCTTTTAAGCAAAAGTAGCTTCTCCTTGAAAGACATTGCAGTGCAACTGCTGCAGTGTAACATTAATTACTAAACAATGCAACCGTGTTCAAAGTGAGATACATTAGAATGATTGCTATATAAAAAGCTTTACCCATGTCTTTATCTTTTATTTCTATCATTGTATATTATTATAACTGATGAAAAAAACTACTTCATAAGTCTTTGGGTGCAGATTTGTGTCATGATGCTTAGAACCACCCAGACATTTTTCTTAAGAAAGCTTTCCATTTGTCATGTTTAACTGTGATTGGCACAGCTGTTTCAGAGGTATGACAGCAGTGATGTGACTAGCTATGAGTATAATCACCACACCCCACCACACCACCTCTTTAGTCACTTTCACTCAGACATTTTGCACTTTGTGCTGCTGCACATACATGCACCAAAATAGCAGATGTACATGGACACATCCACACAGTCCGTGCGTCAGACCTATCAAGCTGCACTTATTATTGAAATAATTTACAAAAATCTCTGTTTCCGCCCATCCAGACTAAAATGCAGTGAGTTTTCAAACTATCTCCACTATAACTATAATCTCCATTTCAGGGGCTTGAAAATGCTGGTGTAGTGTGGACCTTAGGCAAACATAGCAAAAGTGTGTTTTAAAAGGAAAATGTATCAGTATGAACAGGGCCTCTCTTCACCTCACTCTCTTCACCTGAGCTTCTCCGCCAATCACCTGCACTTTCTCTCCTCTTAGTATTAGGATTTAAGTTCAGCCTGTCATTGAATGGTCTGTTCAGTTTTCCTGTTTCTGTCTCATAGTCTCTAGTTGAGTTTCCATACTTGCTTTTGATCCAGTCTGCCTGGCAGCTCCTGAATTTTGTTCCACCTGCTCCGCTCTCTGTGACACAGAGGCCACACTGAGACACACTGCATGATAGGACCTCAGTTCCCATCACTCTATGCCAGTTATTGTCAGTACCATTCTACAATTGATTTCCAATAACCAGGGTGACTGAATTACTGCCAAGCTAATGTATCTCAAACAGCAGTGGATTTACTTCACATCCAAACAAATAAAGGTTATAGAGCAGCAACTTGATTTGGCCAATGATGAGAACAAAGGATCTACATGCTATGGAAACGGACCACAGATTTCATATTAACATGAATCTGACTGTACTGAATAATAACAAACAAAGGCATATCTGCAATCCAACTTTGAACAAAGAGAAAAAGAGAACTTTACACACCAAGAAGCACTTGTTCATAGTAAAAAAAAATGGAAAGCAACTTTGTAGTAGCACAACTTTGGACAATATGGTTCTACTCCATGTTTTTTTTAACCAGAGACTTACTTACTTATTTTTATATCACTCATTCAGAAAACCTTACAAATGACTGTAGAGTAATTCCTACGATTGCTGCTTCAACAACTGGACTGAACATGCTCTTCTAAAAAATTGGACCAAACCCAAATTATCAGAAAATGTTTTCCTAAGATGATACGTCAGATCAGATATGAATCCACTTGTAAAACTCTGCCGCTGAGACACTTCGAACACATTCAACACAAACCCAGATTGATAAGCTGAATACACTCATGCTTACTTAGAGGCACATGCAGAGCAGGTGACACAGAGGAAATCATACTCACATCTCTGTCACGTTCTCACTCTCTTGTGGCGCCAGTGCCGGGATGCTAGTGATACCATCGAGCTCCAGGCACTGCAGCATGGCGAAAGAGCACCGGCAAGCTGATGGGCATCCTCCCAAGGTGGGTGCCGGTGCCAGGCTGAACAGGGTGAGCACAAGGGGCAGTGCCAGGGCCAGGGGTCCTGCCAACGAAGCTGCGCCCTCTGCCACAGCCATGCTCAAAAGAGGATCTTCTCAGGACCAGCAGAGAGGTTTGGCAGCTGCAGTTGGAGTAAGTGTCTCTATGGTTCACCTAATGAAGAGCAAGTGAAAAGTGGTGAGGAGCTTTCTCACACAGTGGCTCTTCTCTTGGCTCTCTGGCAGGCTTGAGATCCCAGCTGGTTAGGGTCTGGTGCTGAGCCACAGCTGTACTGAGCAGCAGGAGGGGCAGGCAGGCAGGCAGGCAAGGGGCCTCAGGGGACATGGTGGTGGTGGGCTGCAGCCTCTCTCTTTCTCCCTCTCTCTTCCTCTCTTCTACGATGAAGGGAGGGGCAAGATAACAGGGGCCAGAGTCACCAGACACCTCAGAAAGCGAGAGGGGGAAGAGGGAGGGGTTGGGGTGAAGGGTGTGTGTTGATGATGATGAGAGGAAGAGATGGGATATGGTGATGGAGATCTCATCTGCCCCCCGGGTGAGAGTGTGTGCTGTCCCACCAGTGGCTCGAGGTGCAAGCAGTGCCAAGAAGTCAGGGCTCCTGGGTCCCTGGATGCATGCAGTAGCGCTCTCACACTCACACTAATACAACTGTAACAACATCCTGCTGCACGGATGGATAGATGGATCTCTCTGGTCCTGGGAGAATTGATTGTTGGAAGGTTCGTGATTGTTGAGACTTAGGAGGTCAGTGATGAATTTAATGGTAGGAAAGAGGAGGGGGGGCAGGAGCCACACTATTGGTTATAAGCTGTTCAACATTGTGAATTCCCAGCAGGATTTAATGATAGGAAAAGAAAGAAAAAGATTATAGGTCCCTGAGTTTCACAGCAGGAAAAAATTGTGCTGTTAGTCTCACAAGTATAACTGACATCAACATTATCTCTCTTGCTACAGGTGAACAAACACACTGTGTTAGTGTCACACGTCTGATTTACCTTCTGATTTATACAAGCATGAAAAATTAGCCATGTGACACTGAAATCCATTTGAATTTGATTTACAAAATAGGCTATGCAGTAGCAGAGTCATGATTCACTTGGTTAAAAGGTTGTTGATTTAGTTTGAGTATTTTAAGAGGCACAGATGTAAACACCTGGGAGACTCTTGAGGGACTGATATGACCCACAAGCTGAGGGTGACAAAAGTGTAACCAACTGTCCCAGGCAAATTGGTGTCTAATTCATCTATTTAAAATACGCCATAATGAAAATACATATCACATTGCTTTAATCTGGCTTTTAAAACTCATCTTTATAAAAGTTTTGTCGTAGAAATACAAAAAACATAATCTTAATATCAAGTAATCCTAAAAAAATATATATATATTATTAAAATTGTGATAGTGTTAACTTGACTCTCCTGTCAGTCACCTTGCAAGTGATAGCCCTCGAGTCCCCCGTACCGTCACACCCCCATGATCTCAAATCCAGATACACATTGTCTGTTAATAAACACAAGCCCACTTTACACACACTGACACACTCACCTCGTTGCTGTATCTTCTCCTTTATGAGTACACCATATCTGACCTTTCCTATTGAGTCTGATCAGCATCTGCTACACATTGTGAAATTCTCAATAAAAGGTGAGTCCAAAGTTCACAAAGAGTCACAATACAAACACAGCACAGAGTCACAGAGCATGCAGTTATATCTGCTTGACTTGGCTTTCCTTTGCTTCAGTAGAAACTGAAACATTTCCAAACCATGTACCATCTCTTCATGGAACAATATGAGCTTATAAGTAAAGTGAAAGCATACTAGCAGCAGGTGAAGTCTACTGATAGAGCCTCTAATCCTGTAACTGTTTGCATTAACCTGCTGCAGAGACCTGGGGCTATCCATCACACATATAGTCTTTACATGAGTGGAGCCATTTTTTACCCATGGGACAAATATTGTGCCCCACCCCCATTCCTCTCAGTCATTCTGCACATGAGTAAGGTCATAGTGCAGAATGACTGACCACAATTACTGGCCATAAGCTGAATAGCCATTTTTGCTGCTGTCGTCAGGAGTATCTGGGTGCTTAATTACTCTTCCTTTTAACGCCCTTTTTTTTTTGGTCTTAGCTCAGCAGATAGTGTGGGGGGGGGGGGGGGACAAGGCGCTTATTCACAGGAAAAGTGTTTGAGAGTTCAGACAGCAGTTAAGAGATGAAACACTGAATGGGGGTTGCATTTCCTGGTAGGGGTAACTGACAGCATCTAAGCGTAATTGTACAAAACAAACATGCAAATGAGATCAGGTTAACAGGTTTATGTTCTTATTACCACTTTCTTTAATTTCCCAGCTGTATTTGGTGGTGAAGTGATTTCATTTCAAATTCAAGGAGTCTAGATAAAGTTGGTGTAGTTCTTTTAGATTCTCCATTGTGACCGATGAGCAGCTACCCGCAGCTTGAGGTTCATCAGGGGCTACTAAGGTTAGCTTCAAAAACATCCCTGGCTCAAAATCACTCCTATTAAAAAAACAAAAAAACACATCAACTTCGCTCTGGAAATACTGAGTGAGTTCTTCCCCCCCCAAGTCATTATGGGTTGCATTTAATAAGTGTGCTGGTGGTCATTTTGGAAATGATTGCTCCATTGATTTGAAGACTAATAGTAGCTTTGATGTCTGCTGTGTGGGCTTTGATTGACAGGTGTGATTAACAGATCGGTCACGTCCTGCTCTTTCCAGCTCTTGTTGAACTGAGTCACACTATTGTCACAATATTCGGGTAAGTTTCTTGTTTAGCTAAAGTAGCTAACGCTACGTTACGTTATTGTGTGAAAATAGTAGTAACTTGTCCAATGAATTATCTCAATCGTCTACTAATTACAGAGATGAGAACTAATGAAATATTTGTACTTTCTTACTTTATTAAAGTAGATTTTCCACGTATCTATACACATATCTATAGGCTCCCAGTCAGCTAGAGAATAGACTTTAAAGTTCTGCTACTGGTCTACAAATCACTGAATGGTTTAGGTCCAGAATACATGAATGACATGTTAGTAGAATATAAACCCAGTAGAGCTCTGAGATCTACTGACTCAGGTCAGATAGTTGAGCCCAGAGCTCTGAGATCTACTGACTCAGGTCAGATAGTTGAGCCCAGAGCTCTGAGATCTACTGACTCAGGTCAGATAGTTGAGCCCAGAGTTCAAACTAAACATGATGAAGCAGCTTTTACACAACTGGAACAAACTACCAGCAGAACTGAAATCATTTTTAAATCCAGGTTAAAAACATTTCTCTTCTCCTGAGCTTATGATTGAGTGCTAGACAACTGATCTTTTTTTTTCTTTTTTTTTGTATATAGTGTATAAGTAGGTATAGTGTATCATTGACAGTATTTTTACTTTTGTGTTTAAGTACATTTCAGAGCCTGTACTTCTACTTAAGCAAGCAGTAAACATAGCTCCCCCCCATCAGTCAGGCAACCATCATCTTCAAGGTTGTAGCACTCCTCCATGTCTCCCCTGTCAAGTACAGCCTCATTTAGCTCTTAGCATGGCGGTAGTCTTCTTCATGCTTTCAACATTGAGATATAAATCACAGCAATAAAGAATGTAGGTACTTTCTGTTTTTCATTTATATATATAATCATTATGTTTAAAACTTTGTAGACAGCAGTGCAATCATGCTTTAATGAGTCTCCATAAACCAGCTGTGAGGTGGGACACAATAAGTCTTTATAAAACAATAATCAATCAAGTCATTTTTACCACCTATACACACATCATCAGCTTCCTTCAGAGGTAGTTGTTAACTTTATAAAGTTGACAACTACAGTAAAACATCCATAGAAATATACTTGTTCTTTAAACAATAGATGGATATGAGACATAATGTGAAGAGTTTTTTATTCAATGAGATATCACTCAGCTGAGAAATGTCACATATTCTTACATGATTACAAATAACACTTAACTAAGATGTTCTGCTTTTTATAAAATACCATGGCTGATATATTTCCAATCCTTTGTTTAAGGAAAAAACATCTTCATATATTGTGCTAAGACTATATAGTATATGGCATGACTTCACCCTGTCTTTTGTGTCCTGATTTCCAAATAATGCAGTCTATTCAAAAGTGACCAAATCATGCTTATTTCTGTCTCTCCCTCTCCTTATTTGAATTTGCACAATTAATTTACAGACAATCTAATTTCCTACGAGCCATATGACAATTCTCAACCTCACATCATTTGGAAATAGTGGCCATTTGACAGATAATAATGGCCTCATTTCTCTCTGGGTATTTAATTAGATTACTGTTTTTATGCATTACTGTGATTGATGGTCATAGAAGGGGTTAATTGCGACACTTGGCTTTTGAATCAATCTCCCGCTGTCACGTCATATATAAATACGCTGGTCAGGATTCCCACTGACAGGCAACAGACACAGTCACTGTTGCATCCTGTTTTATGGACTTGACCATGTTACCAGCAGCCGTATCTCCACCACGTGTCCCTTACTTCCTCTCTTTATCTCTCTTCTTGGCCCACAATCACCAACATGCAAATGCACGGAGCATAGCCTCATTATCTCAATCCACCCATACAGTAAGATTAGATAAGAAGGTTGGCCATATATTTTCTTATTGTCAACTAATTTAATTGATTCTACTAAGTACTGTCTGTCTGACTTTGCCATATTTGCCATTTGTTACACCAATATTTTGAGTCAATCCCATATTGTCCGAGACTGTCTTCCCATGAAAAAATGACAGGATCAGTCATTAATGCCTTAAAACAGGGGTGTCAAACATGCGGCCCGTGGGCCAGAACCGGCCCGCCGAGATGTCCAATCCGGCCCAGTTTCCTTCTTCCTCTTTTCCTTCCTTCCATCTGTCCTTCCTACCTTTCTTCCTTCATTCCTTCCTTCCGATCTTCTTTTCCTTCCTTCCTTCCATCTGTCCTTCTTCCCTTCTTCCCTTCCTGCCTTCCTCCCTTCCTTACTTCCTTACTTCTTGTCTTCCCTTCTCTTCCTTCCATCTTTCCTTCCTGTATTTTCTTCCTTCTCCTTCTTTTCCTTCCGTCCTTCCTTCCTTTTAGTGGTCTGGCCCACATGAGATCAAATTGGGCTGTATGTGGCCCTTGAATGAAGATGACTTTGACACCTCTGCCTTAAAACAATGTATATTTCTGATTACATGACAGATGCCCCCTATGGCTGCAGTAAATATGACCAAAATACAAAGGAGGAAATTAAATAACGTTGATAATTAGCATCCCTTGTTCCCTAATTTTAACCACAATGGTTCCCTAACCTTAATAAAGTGCTTATCTTAACCAAGACTATTATCTTTTCCTAAACTCACATCCAAAAAACGTCTTTTCCCAACAGTTTACGATGGCACGGCCAAATTATTGTCTTGCTGTTCACTGCCAATAGAGGCATTCAAGCAGAAAAAAGTTATCAAGAAAAAATAATTGAAAAGATTTTCAAGGTTATCAAAACTAATGGGTGCATTTGTGCTAGTAAGTATAAAATAGAAAGTATTTATAGTATATCTGTGCAGCAAGGGTTCGCAGAGGGGTTAAGCACATGCTGAGAGGAAGAGTCTTCCCTTCTGTCAGACCCTTAAACAATAATCAATCAATTTCATATTTATGCGCAACATCAGGGAGAGATAGAGAGAGAGAGATAAAGATAGAGAGAGAGATAGAGAGAGAGAGATAGAGAGAGAGACAGAGAGAGAGATAGAGAGAGAGACAGAGAGAGACAGACGGAGAGAGACAGAGAGAGAGAGACGGAGAGAGACAGAGAGAGAGAGACAGAGAGAGAGAAACAGACAGAGAGAGAGAAAGAGAGGGGAGGGGAGGGCAAAGAGAGTGCGTAACAAGAGAATGAGCGGGTGAGTAAAAGCTCTTTTGGACCAAGTACAAGGAAAGGCTTTACACTTTAAGTGGTAAATGCACATAGCTTCCATGCTTGTATGTAGTCTGTGTTGCATTCACTTCCATTTGCTGAACATTTCTCATGTGAACAGAACACTGATATAATGGATTGTCTTACATTCGTATGTCGATCTAGTACATTCTTTTTAAATGATTTCAGTATCTTTGTGGGGAAATTAAACGGGGCAGTTTGTCACAGTTTAGCTCAGACATAAACTATCAATATTACAGTTTTTTTGTTTTGTAAGCTCTTCTCTACTTGTATTTTAACCCTCATGTCGTCCTCCCGGGTCAAATTGACCCATCTGTTTTGACTGTTCCTTCTTTCCTTCCTTCCTTCCTTCCTTCCTTCTGTCCTTCCTCTCTCCTTCTCTTTTTCTTTCCTTCTTCTCTCTTTCCTCCCTCCCTCCTACCTTCTTTCCTCCGTCCTTCCTTCCTCCCTTCCTTTCCTCCCTCCCTCCTACCTTCCTTCCTTACTTACTTCTTTCCTCCGTCCTTCCTTCCTCCCTTCCTTATTTCCTTTCCTCCCTTCCTTCCTTCCTCATCCCCCTTTCTTCCTTCTGTCGTTCCTTCCTCTCTCTCTCTCTCCTTCCTTCCTTCCTCCCTGCCTTCTTTCCTTTACTCCCTCCCTCCCTCCTTTCCTTCCTTCTTCCTCCCTTCCTTCCTCGACTCAAACACAACAGGAGGGTTAAAGGTTGAGCATAAATTCTGCACCTTCTGCTGACGTTGTTTTGTATTATTTTAATTTTAAATGTTCTATTATTTTAATTTCCCAAATGTATCCTCTCATATGAGCAGATAGATGATGCGAGTTGATTACGTGCCTCTGCTCACACACTCTGGCACACTCTGAAGGTGTCTCATAGAAGTGTATTTATCAAATGTGTACTCAGCCTGTTGTATAAAGTCTTCTGCAGCTTGAAAGGGAGATTTTTAAAGTTGGAAAAATAACCCTGATGATGCCAGTTTTTTTGGAGCTTGACCAATATTAGGGGCATTAATGACTGCTTGTCTTCCTCTTATGAGTCCTCAAAAGTTTTGGATGTACTCTACGAAATCACTGGAGTACCTCAGTAACATACCCATTATTCTCATTGAGCCTGTTTTTAAAGCCTGTCCTCTCTGCTCTCCTATGGGCAGTGGAGGCCTTGAGTGGATCAACAGGAGGTTGAGGAGTTTTTTTTTTTATTATTTCTAAATGCGCAAGTACATTTTCCAAAGTAATGACCCTGTCGTTAGTTGGACTTGAATTTTTCTTTATTGCAGCTGCGGCTTGTGGCCCTGCTAAAAAAAATGTGCACCTACAACTTTTATTATCACAAAAATAGTCACCATACTCAAGTTCCATATGGAATTGGTCTACCATTGCACCAATGATGAGGTACATTTCATTTCAAATTAATTCAATTAAATATGAAAAAGAAAAAAAAAATCTGTATCTGTTGATACTATAATTAATGAAAATGGGCATTAAGATTATGTTTGTGTGTGTTTTAATAAAAATATAGTCTTTAAGTTTTCCTTCAACCAATTTTATAGAGACAATAACATTTCTTGTGACTGTATGACATCTTGGCTAAGTCTAGTTTTGACATATTATATTTGTTATTCTGATTAAATTGGATCATTTGTGCCTAAAAATACCAACATCAATATGGTAATGTGTTCACATTAATAATATTTACCATATTCACCATCTTAGTTTAGCATGGTAGCATACTAACATTTGCTATTTAGCACTAAATACAATGTACAGTTGTAAATGTTTTTAGCTATTTTCAAAAAATGTATATGTTGACTTCATGAGGGTGCTAAATGGAAACATGGATGGATCATAAACATGAATGTCTGTAAATTGTCAATCCATCAAATAGTTATATAGACAATTTACTCACCTTAGCAGAACCTCAATGCAGGAAAAGGGGAGCGTACCTATGTTGCCCGGGTATTATGTTCCCCGGGTCCTATGTTCCCCGATCGCGGCTAACTCGGCTGCTAGCTCGACGGCTAACTCGACTGCTAACATAGCTAACTGGCTAACTGTAGACAGGATCTATGTTCCCCGGTCACATACAAAGCGGGGAACATAGGACCCGGGGAACATAGGACCCGGGGAACATAAGGATGATTCCTTTGTTCAGCAGATTGGTTAGAAATAATGCAAGAAGAAACAGCCATAGTGATGATGACGATGTTTGACGAAGAGCTGCAGATGATCAGCACACCTTGAACAGGTAAACAAGTTATTTTTCTGTGCCCTGCTGTGTAATGGACAAACTGACGGAATAACAGCCCAACTTGAGACATGGCTCAGTGTCACAACCCAAAAATAACAGAAGAAAGCAATAATGTTGGTGGAGTGGAGCAGGGAACTTCCACGATGTGTATGGAGCAGATGACCATACAAAGAAAGTTGATCCCGGCTGAAAGTAGAAAAAATATCAGAAACTGAGCGTTCATAACAGCCTGAAGCCACTTCTTTTTACATTACTTCTTCATACATTTACTTCAGTATTTGACATTTTGACTACATTTAATATTAACATCGGACATTGTGACGTTATATATGAAAATAAAGAAAAGCATAATAGGTTTCCTGTAAAATCACTAGGACTTCCTTTCATAATAGATGTTCCACGACTACAGGAAAAGGACTGAGGTGACTAATAGTATCTGAGCATCTTCACATTATAAACAAGCCACTTGGGGACCATTTATTTCCTGGACTGCAGAGCATCCAGGAGTACTGGCAATGACGTGTGGACGATCAACATGCTGCTGAACCCAAAAAAAAAGTTGGTAACAAAAAAACTTTTATTTTACCATTTCTCAAAGTTGGTTGAAAGACCGCAGTGATAAACATCCTCCAACCTGTGTATGATGAACAGATTCATCTACCACTGTTGTTAGCGGGAAGTAATGATTTTTTTTCTCACTTTAACCCTTTATAGGACACTCATTGAAAGGAAGGGAGGAAAGGAAGGATGGAAGGATGGAAGGAAGGAAGGAAGGAAGGAAGGAAGGTAGGGGGGAGAAAAGAAAGAGAAGGAGGGAGGGAAGAAGGAAGGAAGGAAGAAGAAGGAAAGAAGGAAGGGAGGAGAGAGGGAGGGAGGAAGAACAGATGGAAGGAAGGAAAGGAAGGGAGTAGAGAAGGAGGGAGAGAGGAAGGTAGGAAGGACAGATGGAAGGAAGGAAAGGAAGCAAGGACGGAGGAAATAAGGAACGAGGGAGGGAGAAAAGAAAAGAGGAAGGGAAGAAAGAAGGCAGGGAGAAAGGAAAGGAAGGAAGGAAGGAAGGATATTTTGAGATATTTACAGAAGTTACCAAATATAATTATTTGCCCAATAAAGGGTTAATGCGACTTCATCACTGCTTTCTATGTTATTACCTTTTTAACTTAAAATCAAAACAAGATAATACCAAAATAGTGCAGAGAATATTTATAGCATGTGTAATATCTGGAATTGCTTAGTTTGAGAACATTGCATTGCATAAAAAAAACAATCTTAAAAGGGTTTCGAGATGTTCAGATGGCCTGAAAAAAGGGGAAATCAGCTCTCACCCAGGTCACATGGTTCATGCCATACGCTATCCAGCGAGCTCTACGAGAGCACATGTCAGCTGTCTCTTATCAGATGGAGTACAGTTCAGGACAAGCTGATGGAACAAGATATAGAGAAGGGACTCTGTGTAAGCCATCACATGCTACACTGTCTTTATCTACAGATCAGGACATCGTAGCCCCCCCCAACCCCTCGTCGGACAAAATCCTCTCCTCCCTGATCGATACACCACCAAGCAAAACAACGGTGTTGGGTGTAGCTGTCTCAAATTCTTCATCTCATCTCCACTCGTCTTTTTTACATCATTACCTCCCCCATCTTATTTTCCATTTGCATCCGTGGCTGGATCAACACCACCCAGTCATTAATGCCCAGACCTGTGTGTGTGTGTGTGTGTGTGTGTGTGTGTGTGTGTGTGTGTGTGTGTGTGTGTGTGTGTGTGTGTGTGTGTGTGTGTGTGTGTGTGTGTGTGTGTGTGTGTGTGTGTGTGTGTGTGTGTGTGTGTGTGTGTGGTCCCTGGCTGTGTGTGTTTGCTGATTTGTTTTTGGGTGAACATGTACATATTCAGATGTGTGTGTGTGTGTGTGTTTGTGTAGATGCATGTATCTGTATTTGTGCTTATTTGCTCATTTTCAGGGAATAATGTGTAAGTGTCTGTGTGTGGGCCTCTGTCTGTGTGTGTGTGTGTGTGTGTGTGTGTGTGTGTGTGTGAGCAGATCACAGGGGTAAACCCAGAATCAATGGGCTGAAGTAAGCGAGAGGAGAAGTTTTATGTGAGTGTGTAATCGGATCAGCCCGTCTCAGCCCATCATTAGTAGCCCAGGCTGTGGACACCAGAGGCCTCCAAGAGGCTCATGCAGATGAGCAGAAACCTGAGGAGCTGTGGTATGAGCAGGGGGGGTGAGACAGCAGCAGTTAGCTCAGGAGCTAATGAACAAAAAAGTCTCTGCTGTCTTGCTCCCTGTCTTCATGCCATCTATCTGTCTCTGTTACAGTTGTCTCTCTTTGCTCGGTGTCTCTGGCCCTTCTCTCTTAATTTGCCTTGCCTCATTCGTTTTTGTCCACGTTTACTTGAATGGGGCTAAAATTATTTAATCATACAGTTCTTTTAGGTTTTTCCAAATGCTAATGAATAATAAATAGATCTAATAATATCATGAGTCATTTGTTGAGGGATTGAGATGCTCAGAAAAATGTATTCACTGTTTTAAAGCTCATCCTTCTTATCTCCAGTGATTGTGAATGAGGGGGGGGGGGAGCTTTTTAGGCCAGTGTGCATCATGTGACAGACCTGGAAGTTGTAATTACACAGTTTGGCCACTATGTTACACTGACTTCAGACAACAGGAGGTCAACAACAAATACATGAATTTGGCGAACGTACAGTAATGCTATCCAGAGACACAGGAATGGCTCTTATGCAGTGTCCCTCTTCAGCCCAGATTTGTCTTACAGCTAGTAATGTCGTTAGTTGACAATACGCTCCTTGGCTTTGGTAGTGAGTGACTCTAAGTGATTTTTAATAATTTAGCAAATGATGTCCTACTGATAGGGGCATCAGATCAGAAATCATGCTTATATGTGTCAGTCTGGAGGGCAATTACAAATGATGTTGATGTTTAATTTGCAGAGCTTATTGGAAGGATGTAACTCTTTTCCTTTCTCTTTTGCCATCCTTTATCTCTCTACCGGTCGCTCTGGTTGCATCAGTGTTTCCAAAGCTCTTGAAAACATTCAGCATTAGTTGCACGCCAAGGTTGAATGACAGCAGTTCATAAGCTATGGTCTCTTTATAAAAGAAACTGGGCAGAAAAATTAATGATACCCTGTCTGTGTCTGTACCTTTCCTCAACAGAACCCTACTTTCCTCCTTCCCCTGCTTTCAGACTCAATACAGTTTTACATTCACCACATTCAGCCTTCAAAGTCATTTGTTCCCTCTCGTTGCAGTGTCAGAAATAGTTTCCATAATAGTTCAAGAACAGAAGACCTAGCTGACAATGACTAAAGATACAGCAACTAAGTGGATGGATAGTAAAAGAGAATCCAATTTAAATTAAAAAAGCACCTTGCAATATCTCATCAATAAACTGCACCCTTAAAATAACTTTATTTTTAAATAGCAAATGATTATCAACCAGATTTTATGTCCCCATGCATCCAGATGTTACCTGTTGCAAGATAGATAGATAGATCACCATAGTTTATACATCACTATAGAAAAAGAAGAGAAACATTAGAGTAAAGAATGCTGCCATCATGCAATAACCACACTCTTGATCATTTTCTTGATATAATTAGATATTACATTATAACTAAAGGTTTTGTAGGTATAAGTCTACTTCTTATATTGAGCGAATTATTCTAATTATGACTCATTATAACAATATGCTTATTCAATTAAATCAAGTGTGTATTCTCGTTATAATGAGAATAATTACTCTTCATAATGAAAAAGGTGTTTGACACATTAGACTGTATCTGTATCTCATAAAAACTGCACTGCTGTACAAATGAGATACTATAAAAGATTTTAACCCTCCTGTTGTCCTTGAGTCAAGGAGGGAAGGGAGGGAGGAATGAAAGGAGGTAGGAAGGAGGGAAGAAGGAAGGAAGGAAGGGAAGGAGGGAGGTAAGGGATGGAGGAAGGAAAGGAGAAGGGGAAGGAAGGAAGAAGGAAAGGAGGGGGGAAGGAAAGGAGGGAGGAAAGAAGGAAGGAAAGGAGCGAGGAAGGAAAGGAGGGAAGAAAGAAAGAAGGAAAGGAGAGAGGGAGGAAGGAAAGAGAGAAGGAGGGAAGGAAGAAGGAAAGAAGGAAGGGAGGGAGGGAGGAAGGAAAGGAGGGAGGGAAGGAAGGGAAGGAGGGAAGTAAAGGTTGAAGGAAGGAAAGGAGAGAGGAAAGAAATAGAGAAGGAGGGAAGGAAGGAAGAAGGAAAGGAGGAGGGAGGAAGGAAAGCGAGAAGGAGGGAAGGAGGAAGGAAGGAGGGAAGGAAGGGAGGGAGGAAGGAAAGGAGGGAGGGAGGGAGGAAGGATGGAGGGAAGGAAGAGGGAAGGAGGGAAGGAAGAAGGAAAGAAGGAACAGGGTCTGATGAGAGTTACTATGTGGATGTTTCAGATATTCTCCGTCTCCTCTGCTGGCTGTTGTTTTTCTCTATCAGTTATATCCGCCATGCCTGAATCATACGTTGTATTTGTACTTTATTTTCCACTAATAACTTGTGGTGACACACAGAATGAGAGCGGTACACCATTATAATGTTCCCGCTGTGTGTTTCATTGCATTATTGACTTTTCCCAGAGCTGCAGAAGGCATATTCCATAAACCTCTTCTTCTGTCATTAGTAGACCTAAACCTAGATGATGCATCAGTCACAAAATGCCTCCCATGTACAGACAAAGACAGTTCTGGGAAGTGTGTGTGTGTGTGTGTGTGTGTGCGTGTGCGTGTGCGTGTGCGTGTGTGTGTTCTTCATGTTGTGGGGACATAAATCTGTTTAACCCTCCTGTTGTCCTCGAGTCAAGCAAGGAAGGAAGGAAAGGAGGGAGGAAGGAAGGAAGAAAAGAAGGAAGAGAGGATGGAGGAAATCAGGAAAGAAGGAAGGAAGGAAGGAGGGAGGGAGGAAAGGAAAGAAGGAAGGGAGGATGGAGGAAATTAGGAAAGAAGGAAGGAAGGAGGGAAGGAACAGTCAAAACAGACAGGGTCAATTTGACCCGGGAGGACGACACGACGGTTAAAGTCCTCTTAATGTAAAACTTTCATTTTAGAAGTTGAAGTTAGTTTAAGGTTCTGTCAAGGTAGTGTCCTCTGAAGTGATGTAAACATGTTTCTGTGTGTGTGTGTGTGTGTGTGTGTGTGTGTGTGTGTGTGTGTGTGTGTGTGTGTGTGTGTGTGTGTGTGTGTGTGTGTGTGTGTGTGTGTGTGTGTGTGTGTGTGTGTGTGTGTGTGTGTGTTTATAAAAATGATTGTAACCAGATGACTCATCTCGACCTCTCTTTGCACATGTTTGAGGACATGTGTTTTCTGAGGGTTTGCATGTGTGTTATCAGATTCTGGCTCATTTTTTTTTAAACTTTAAGAAAATACACCAAGTTATAAAATGTAAAAGTAAAACACTTGAAGAGTTCTCTCTATTACTTTTGTCATCTCATTGCAGAAATACTGAAGTATTGTCTGTCGCCTCAGGTTGAACTGCAGTGCACAATATGAATAGAAGGGTTATGGCCGTGTGTATTGTGAATAAAGTGGCACTTTGCTCTAATTTTTCAATTAGGATAATGGAGAGCAGCTCTTTGTAAACATGGATATGAGCTGGAGATGTGACTGCTGGGAGGGAGGGAGGGAGGGAGGGAGGGGGGTGGCAGAGCAAGAGAGCGACAGTCAAACAAAGAGAGAGAGAAGAAAAAGGATCAACTTCTACAATCTGTTACTGTTCCTTCTTTCCTTCCTCCCTCCTTTCCTTCTTCCTCCCTTCCCTCCTTCTCTCTTTCTTTCCTCTCTCCTTTCCTTCCTCCCTCCTTTACTTCCCTTCCTTCTTCCTTTCCTTCCTCCCTCCCTCCCTCCCTTCCTTCCTTCTTTCCTTCTTCCTTCCCCCCTTCCTCCCTCCTTTCCTTCTTCCTTCCTTCCCTCCTTCTCTCTTTCTTTCCTCTCTCCTTTCCTTCCTCCATCCTTTACTTCCCTCCTTCTCTTCCTTCTTCCTTTCCTCCTTTCATTCCTCCCTCCCTCCTTTCCTTCCTTCCTTCTTCCTCCCTCCCTTCCTTCCTTGACTCAAGGACAACAGGAGGGTTAATGTGTGTTCACTCAAACATGTTTTTTTTTTGTTTGGGCTAAATGTGTCACCACCTGTAGAGCCTAACCTAATTATTTGATATACTTTTACTCAAAATGATTGTTACGCATCAGTGACCTCAAGTCATATAATACCACAATCACGCAGATTCTGCTTTTTTGTGTGTTTTTCATAAAATGAAACAATTTTTGAGCAAAGCTGTTGTTGTGCTGTTGAACATAAACGCTGTGAAACAATCAGAAAATAATGTTTTATTGATCTGATTCACAGGCTTCCTCACTGCAGGCGCTCCCTCGTCTTCATTCACTCTCAAACTCACTCGACCACAGATGCTAACACCACAGCGTCAGCACCCTGTCCCACCATGCCAGCGTTGATCCGGCTCTGTGACTACACTCTGCAGCCAGCTCTGTACCTTTTATACAGAACAGCAGCACAGTATTTCTGCCTTGAATGGTTCACAGTCAATGATTTACACTGGGGGGGTTTTCTTCTTTCTTCACTACACACCGCATGTCGGCCATTTCAGCACCAGGTGCAGTCTACCTCTTTTTTACCACAAATAGCATGGCTATTAAAGCAAGGCAGTCCAGTACATGCGGCCCGTTGTATTAAAAAAAAAAGAGACACAATTCAGTTTATCAGAATGCTGTGTGTCAGTTTTGGCCTGTGGGCCGCCAGTTGCCGACCGCTGGTTTACATGAATTATGACCACATACAAAAAGCCTTTGACGGTGATTAATCTTTCCTTGTGTACATAAAGTGATGCACCAGGAAAACCAATAATCATTAACCACAGCGCTATGATTTTAGGCTTTTCCAGTCAGGCGGTGTGAACAGGAACAGCAGTTACTTTGGAAATAACAGAAGAATCGAGTAGTTCTTCTAGAAATGTGATTATTTTATACTATAAACCTACTAAACACACACTCATAGGCAGTGTTTTCTTGAATGAATGAGGACTTTTAGATTTAAATGTCTCACTGAATTTGTAGGAAAGTGGATGGACAGGAGGCGTATAGTCTCACATGTGGTTCAGTTTGGTTTAGGTTAGTGAAAGATTGTAGTTCTAATAAATTAAATGTTAATAAACACTTGTGCTTCAAGTCACTGCAGTCAGGGGGAAAAGGAAAGGAAAAACCAGTACAGGTCTCAATGCTTGACCCCTACAGTGAGGGGCATTTTCATGGCATTCAAAATGGTGTGAATCATATGCTACAGTAGGCAGGCCTTCACAGTCACCTGCAGTCATTAACTTGTGTTTTTGTTAAGTTTGACTGTATTACACACCACTTCTGATCTCTGATAAAAAAATATATAAACTTGAACGACTATATAAAGGATTCAGAAACTATTTTTGCCGTATATGTATTAAGACAAAGTCAGTAACAATGGAAATGCATAATATAAATGTATTTTACTCAGATGTGAGTTGATTAGCGTAAAGATAGCGGAGAGTAGAAGAACTCTGCTAAGAGGAAGTAAGAAAGCTCAAATGTGGAGTTACACTTTACAAATTAATATCAGCTACATAAAGTCCATTTCCAATCCTTTGTTAGCTTCAAGAGCCCCGGCTGCATCGAGGTATGTTAAAACTATTAGAATATCTCTTAATGTTCAGCATTTTGAGTGAATAAAACAAAGTGCACAGCGGCCAGCAGTCTTAGTCAGCCGGAAAAGCAACGGGAGCTGCAGATATATATATATATATATATATTGTCAGTTTGCCTCTATTTCAGCAGCATTTCTCAAATGCACTCAACTGCACTTTGCCTCCGAAGTCTTAGTTTATGGCTCTTAGCTGAAAAACTGAATTTGAACTTTTGAAAAACCTTAACCTTGAACCTTTGTACAGCAACATATTCTCACCACTCCTCTCTCTAGATTTACAAAACACTCTTTTGGAAACAATAGAAAACATTAAAACATTGTAGAAAGCTATAAAATGAAAACTGTAATCCAGGCAGTAATTTTATCAGTTTAATTTATTATCAGATGTCATCCTGTAATCTCCTATATCCAATATTGTGTGCTGCGTGCCTGTTATCAAAATACATTGTTGGTGTGATATATTTCTTTTATTGTATTTTACAGCATTGTTAAAGAAAAATACAGTTATGAAATTGAATGATTTATTCCACATCACATTGCTGTAGATTCTAGTGAAACAATCATCAATACTGTCTTATATAGAGGATTTTACAGCTTATAGAATTTGAATTTGATTTAGTGTTTGCGAGAGACTTGAAACTTGACTTGGACTCTTAACCAGAGACTTGAGACTTGATTTGGACTTGCAAAAAAATGACTTGTGAACACCTCTGGCAGATATACATGTCTACTTGTTTTCTCCCTCACACACTTGTACTGTAGCTTGCTGGTTCCTGGTGATTCACTGGTTCTGTGTGACTTGAAAAGAGCTGCACTGACTCCTCCTGGTGCTGCTAACAGCTGATCTGCCATTCTGATCACAGAGCACAGACTCGACACTCAGCGGTCTCTCAGCAGCTTCTTGTTCACATCAGCAGCTCAACCAAAAAGTGACTAAATGAAATTCAGGGAGTCTGCTTAGACCAGTGGTCTCCAACCCTGCTCCTGGAGAGCTACTGCCCTGCATGTTTTAGGTATCTCCCCTCTCTATGACACCTGATTCTAATAATAAACGTGTTATCAAGCCCATTGACAAGTTTCAGCTGCATGATAACGAATTAATTATTAGACTCAGGTGTGTTAGAGAGGGGAGATACCTAAAACATGCAGGGCTCTCCAGGAGCAGGGTTGGAGACCACTGGCTTCGACACATTATTAGTTATTAGAGATTGACCAAATTCTTTTACATGATAGTAGAGCAGCTCTGTCGCTCTTATCACAGTAATGATGATGTATTTTTTATATCCTATGATCTATCACACACAACAATTAAAAAAAAAAAAAAAAAAAAAAAAAAAAAAAGTTGATTACCAGATGAACTGAAGCCTTTTGTAATTTCTCTCAGCTGCAGAGAGTCGCACACTCAGGTCCTCCTCAGGTGAGGCAGAAATGACAGCCCCAAACAGCAATTATCCAATCATAGCTTAGCAACCGTAACCAGGCACAGCAGGCCTGTCAAGCTTTGGATTTCTTCACATGCTGAAGTGGTGTGCTTGGATCAATGCTTCATATACGAGAGGTAGAGGTGTGTGTGTGTGTCTTTATTCACCTCTCCTAAAACACAAAATCAAAATGTGTAAAGAACAGATTAAACTGCCTGATTTTAAATATTAACCCTTAAACAGGCCTTACTAGTTATGTCATTTGCACCTAAAGTAAGGAAGGAAGGAAAGAAGGAAGGGAGGAAAGGAGGGAAGAAGGAAGGAAAGGAGGGAGGAAGGGAAAGAAGGGAGGAAGAAGGAAGAAAAGGAAGGAGGGAGGAAGAAGGAAGGGAAGGATGGAGGAAGGAAAGAAGGTAGGAAGGAATGGAGGGAAGAAGGAAGGAAAGAAGGAAGGAAGGAAGGAAGGAAAGAAGGGAGGAAAGGAGGGAAGCAAGGGAGGAAGAAGGAAGGAAAGGAAGGATGGAGGAAGGAAAGAAGGTAGGAAGGAATGGAGGGAAGAAGGAAGGAAAGGAGGGAGGAAGGGAAAGAAGGAAGGAAAGGAAGGAGGGAGGAAGAAGGGAGGGAGGGAGGAAGGAAAGAAGGAAGGAAGGAAGAAAGAAAGGAAGGACAGATGAAGAAAGGAAGAAAGGACAGAAGGAGGGAACATTTACCCTAACAGCTGAACTTAGATCTGAGGAAGGAAGGAAGGAAGGAAGGACAGAGGAAGGAAGGAAGGAAGGACAGATGAAGGAAGGACAGAGGAAGGACCCGGGAGGACAACAGGAAGGTTAAAGAGTCTGTATCTCCTGGTGCACGTTGTCTGTTTAAGGGTTAAATATCTAACTAACAGTTGTAAATTAACATTTCTTCTGAGACCAAAAGGCATGACATCAAGTAATTACATTCATTTGTTGGGTTACAGATTACATCAAGATGCTGATTTATCAGAGTTAAATATACCGGCTCTGCTCTTTATTTGATTCGGGGGAATTTAGACAGTGTTACAACTTCAAATCATTTTATTTTGCATGAGTAAAGCATTCATGATTCATTGTTAAAATATACACATCATATGCACATTAAGCCATAAATGTAACTCGTGTGGTGCTTGTCCTGAGCATGTTTTTCAGTAAGCAGCACTTTTGAGCGTTGGTTGTTATTTAATGTTTCCTATGGAAGTAAATCTGTGCCATCTGCTTTTGAATTTGAATTTTTTTACACTGAATTTTTTTAAACATTAGAAAAAATTCAGAGTCAAAATTCAAAGTCTGATTTCAATGAAAAAAAAAATTCAGTGTTTGAAATTCATATTCAAAAGCAGATGGCACAGATTTATTTCCACAGTTGCCTTTCAGTCTAAAAAAAAAAGTTGTTTCTTTTCTTGTTGCTTCAGTTGAATGTTTGAGCTTCACTGTGCAGAATGATGCATGTGCACAGTTTGACACCAGAAGCCTGTTTTCATCTTCATCTTCTGAAAGTAGAAAGTGTGATGTGGAAACTTGAAGCAATGCACATACACTGAAAATTGACTTTTCAGTGGGAGACATCTGGTTTTAAAATAATTTGCATAATTATATATTCTGGATTTGCAATAAGGGAGATGGATTATATGTCATTTTAAGAATTTCAAACAACTTAATCAAAAATCATATTAGACACATTTTTTTTTATTCAAAGCACAGTATTTTATGTATCTTCAAACATCTTTTAACTTTCCAGCTGAATCATCAATACAAAGCATGAGCAACTGCAATAGAAGAACAAACCACTCATGTACAATATACGTACACTACATAAACTTTAACCCTTAAACAGGCAGGAGTGGAAAATTAGATGTAAAAAATCCTAATGTGATGTCACTAGTTATGTCATTTACACCTAAAGTAAAACATTTCCACTCATATTTTTAATATATTTTGGATTTTATGAGTTGTATCTCCACCAGGATGCTTTGCCCTTATTAAGGTATAAAATGGTCATAATGGTAAAAACACTTAAATGTGTTATTTAACATAGTAAAGTGATACATTCTGCTCATTAATATCACACATACTAGTTTCTAAACTGATTTTTTTATCATTTCTATCAAAGTATAAACCTACAACAAGCTTTAATTCTACCAATTAAAGGCACATATACAATTAAACAACCACTTTAACCAATCATGCTCCTTAAAGAGTCTGTATCTCCTGGTCCACGCTGCCTGTTTAGGGGTTAAAAAAAAAACTTGTACAAATCCTTATCATTACAGTAATTAGCAATATCCTGACTGGGGTAAGTGGGGACAGACAGACCCTGAGCAGCAGGGTAATTATTTAATTGGTGAGTGTCTAAGAACACAACTAACAACCCTTGGGCAACATCTTAATTTATGTACCAGATGTATCCCGCTGTTTAGGCGAGGACTTGCCCCATCCCACTGACTGACGGGGGACCATCCTGGAGAGAGGCTATAAAGCTGCCATTTTGCCAGGATGGATGGGGACTGGACATCGTGCTGGGAGAGGTGGCCCACCAGAGGCCTGCCAGTAATTAGAGTAAATTGATGGTGAATGGTTTTTGTGTGGTGTGTCCAAATTGGCATTGTAACATGGGTATGGATTAACCCTCCTGTTGTCCTCGAGGGAAGGAGGGAAGGAGGGAGGGAGGGAGAAAGGAAAAGAGGAAGGAAGGACAGAGGAAAGAAGGAAGGTAATGGGGAGGACAGAAAGAGAGAAGGAGGGAGGAAAGGAATGAAGGAGGGAGGAAGGAAGGAGGAAAGGAATGAAGGAGGGAGGAAGGAAGGACAGAAGGGAAGGAAGGAAGGACGGAGGGAAGGACAGAGGAAAGAAGGAAGGTAATGGGGAGGAAGGACAGAAGGAAAGAAGAAAGGGGGATGGGGAAGGAAAGAAGGAAGGGAGGAAAGAGAGAAGGAGGGAGGGAGGAAGGACAGACGGAAGGAAGGAAGGAAGGAAAGAAGGAACAGTCAAAACAGACGGGGTCAATTTGACCCGGGAGGATGACAGGAAGGTTAAAGAGCACACACAGAATATATATATACTCATACAACCCCACATTCACAAAGTTGGCACAAATAGCGGGATGAAATGTACGGTTCAGTGGATGTCAGTCTGTGTCATGTGACTAGAGACGCTGTGAACATATCAGGCCAGAGGTGTCAAACTCATTTTCATTCAAGGGCCACATACATACCAATTTGATCTCATGTGGGCCGGATCATTAAAAAGATGGAAGGAAAGAAGGAAGGAAGGAAAGAAGGAAATAAGAAGGGAAGGAAGGAAAGACAGGAAGAAGGAGGGAAGAAAGGTAGGAAAGAGAGATAGTGAAGGACAGACAGACAGAAGGAAGGAAGGACAGATGGAAGAATGGAAGTAAGGACAGAAGGAAGTAAGGAAGGAAGGACAGATTGAATGAAGGACAGAAGGAAGGAAAGAAGAAAGGAAGGAAGGACAGACTGAAAGAAGGACAGAAGGAAGGAAGGACAGATTGAATGAAGGAAGGAAGGAAGGAAGGACAGACTAAAGGAAGGACAGAAGGACAGATTGAATGAAGGACAGAAGGAAGGAAGGAAAGAAGAAAGGAAGGAAGGACAGACTGAAGGAAGGACAGAAGGAAGCAAGGAAGGACGGACAGATTGAAGGAAGGACGAAGAAAGGAAAAAAGGAAGGACAGATGGAAGGAAGGAAAAGAGCACAGGAAGGAAAGTGGGCCGGTTTGCACCCCTCGGTGGGCCGTATCTGGCCCGCGGGCCGCATGTTTGACACCCCTGATATAGGCTCACTTCCAATCCAGCTGGACATCGATCAGCTGAGTTGTCCGAGTTTGTGTAGAGCAGTTTGGACCGGGGCCAATCACAAGATCCTGCTCTCAACCTGGAGAATGGCTGTCCCCTGTCTGCCACACATCACATCTCAGCTTCTTTTACTTCATTCTGTGTCTTTGGATTTTATTTTTAAACATTAGACATGATATATACATCTTCACAAAACATTTATAAAACAATGATTAGCCTACAGAGGGTGCTAAACATTTAACATACTCTATATCAGGGGTGTCAAACATGCGGCCCGTGGGCCAGAACCGGCCCGCCGAGGGGTCCAATCCGGCCCACTTTACTTCCTTTCTTCCTTTCTTCCTTCCTTCCTTTCCCCCCTTCCTTCTTTCCTCCGTCCGTCCTTCCTTCCTTCTTTCCTTTCCCCCCTTCCTTCCTTCCTTCCTTCCTTTCTTCCTTTCTCCGTTCCTTCCTTCTGTCTGTCCTTCACTATCTCTCTTTCCTACCCTTCTTCCCTCCTTCCATTCTGCCTGTCTCTCCTTCCTTCCCTTCTTATATCCTTATTTCCTTCCTTCCTTCCTTCTTTCCTTCCATCTTTTTAATGATCCGGCCCACATGAGATCAAATTGGTCTGTATGTGGCCCTTGAATGAAAATGAGTTTGACACCTCTGCTCTATATTAACATCACAGTAAGATCTTGAACATGATACTGACTTGTTATAGTATTCTAGCTCAGTTTAAAAATGCCCTGACTGTATTTATGTTATTTTACTTACTGGTGGGTTCAAAGGGGCCTGAAAAGCATAATGGGAGTCACATGTTCGCTTCTTCTGAGGTCACATGTTGAACCAATGATCTGATATTTGTAAAAACCTGGAGGGTATTTCCAGTTAATAAAAATAATTACACTCACTGGAAATTAGTATTAGTGTTATAATTTTCGAAAATGATTTCTTCCTGCTCTGAATGGATTAAAAGGGGCGGATGCACTCACACAACCTTTTAAAAAAATGCATTAATCATTATTTTCCTCTTTTTAAACATTTAGAAAAAGAACAATGGTGCTAAATGGGAGTTTTTATTGTGACTTCCAGCAAAACTCTTTTTTTTCATTCTCAAATTGTTTCAATTGGTAAATTTTGTTGTTGATATTATCCAAGCAAAAAGCCACAATTCATTCAGACCATTCATAAAACATGCAACATAAATATATAAACATACTTTTTTTAACCGTCCTGTTATCCTCAGGTCAAGGAAGGACAGGAGGAAGGAAGGAAGGAAAGGAGTAATAAAAACAAAGTACAGAAAAATAGAAAGAGAGAAATAAAATGCTAGAATAGAGCATTAAAAATAAGATTGCAGCATCAAATAATAAATTATCTTTAAAATCATTAAAAGGACATAGAGTGCAAATGAAAGATTAAAATGTAAAGTGCTTTAAAAGAGCTCAATCATAAGCACAATAAATATAGACAATACATATTTGCAAAATGACCAAAATAACAGTGAGAAAACCCTCCAACTCTTCTTTCATAATTCAGTCATTTGGCGGCAACATGCCAAACATGATCTTTCCCGGACTCGGTGTCACATTTTCATGTTTACGTGGTCCATATTAACCTCTGGCAGTATCAGTCCAAACTATGGCCATGGCCGGCTTGACCTGGCTGGCCTCTGTGGGTCAGAACAGACCAAGCCGAGTCCCAAAGCCTCAGCCAGACGGATCAATGACAGACTCAGGCCGTCATTGATCAGGGGGACGAAGATAGCCTCATCATTCAACATGGAGCAGTACAGTAGTAGTACAGATGTTATTTATGTGAAGGCTGGAATAAGATGGCATTCACCTTCAACACCTGTCAGTCTTCATAATGCTTAAATGTGAGGCAAAGTAAGACTTTTAGTGCCCTAATTGATGATAAGATGTGTGCAAAAGCTTTGTAAGGCTGTCAATCAATACGAGTGACTCCGGCTCCTTTCTCACCTCTTAACAAAACCTCTTCACCCTCACCTATGTGTACTATTTCAGAAAGTTTCTCAAAAGAGCACTCTGTCAAATCCATTTTGCCAGCACAAAAGAGTAGTGTGGGGTAAACAGCTGTGGTCTGTTGAAATGACGGATAATGAAATAAATTTGCTTTCCACTCATTTGTGACTCAGACTGTACATGTACTTGTTTTCTACATTTTACAGCAATTTGTAAATGATGATTTTGGGGAAAAGGGATATAAATGTTTGTCTTCAAACCAAAATCACAACTTTATTATGAAAGACTTTCAGGCTTGTACCTGAATTAGGATTTTGTCAGTCGAATTGGTTTTGGTCTATGCGGATTTGACTATTCATTCAATTTTTTTTTTTTGGACTATCAGAAAATCAATTTGCATGAGTTTAAGTGATCATTTCAACCAGATTCAAATAATCAAATGCAACAGAGTCTTGGGACTCATTTTTGAGCCCTTCAAAATCAATAAAAGACAACTGCATATGAAACAAGATTATTTAATAGATAGATTTAAATTCCTGCCATATAGTACTGTATATGCAGCAGGGTTGTGACAGTATGTCAGAATTAGACAAGCAGCCCACATGTCCGTCTCTTTAAATCAAGCTCGAAACGCCTCCAGTCTGAAAATCATGGGGCTTATTTACTAACTCAACATAAGTGATATAGGTGGCATGGTATCATTAGCTAGCACTTCTTTACAAAACACAAACTGAGGCTCTGGTGAGTCACTTGACTCAGTCTCAGCTCGAGTTACTGTTCATCATATTTCCAGCATCTGGGTTTAACTCTTGTTTCTGGTTGCAACAACTGATTTACACATTCAAAGGTCTATAAATGAAATGAATTATTTGTTTACATATCTCTATTTTTCTATTTTTACATTTTAAGTGGATAGATGAGTAATGACAGAAAATGAGGAACAGAGTGAGAATACATAGAATCACATACAACAGCAGATGTGTCTTGCCATCAAAAATGTTTTAAAAAGCTACTACAGCCTCTGATGTGCTGAAATCACCAAATGCACTGAGCAAAAGACAAATTGAAGTGGGTGAAATATGCAGATACAGGTAGCAGAAATATTTTGAGCTCAGGGCTCTTTTTAAAACAACATTGACTGTATCTTTGTGAACATGAAATGTTGATATGTGGTTTTCTGACACATAAGTGACATATAACGTTTGAGATCTTTGATAAATGTGGTAGTAAGCATCACTCTCATCTGTCGTTTTATTGTAGCGTGAACTTCGGTAAGGAGTGTTCAGGAGCTGTGAAGAACCAAGAAGAGGATTGAGAATATAAAGGCAGAGCTGCGGGAGAGCAGGGAGCATGAGGAGGTTATGATGAATAGCATTAAGGAGAAAAAAGGAAGGTGCTAGGAAAAAGGAAGGAGGAAAAAAGAACAGAGGAATGGAGGACAGTGGTGTTCTCTGTGTGTGTGTGTGTGTGTGTGTGTGTGTGTGTGTGTGTGTGTGAGAGAGAGATAGTGTAAAACAGAGATAGATAAAGGGAGGAGAAAAAGAAAGACCAGAGTCCAAGAGGAGGAGGAGGAACACCAGGAGGAGGCTGGTGCGACAGAGGGAGGGAGAGCATAGGAGAGATGATGATTTGTGGCTCTCTCCAGTGTGCTAGCGTTACAGGAATGGCCCTCCAGGGCAGCATGAAAAGCCTCTTGATTGTTAGGAGTGGTAACTGGAGCCCCCAGCTCCTTGCCCTGATAGATTTATTTACATTTCAGCGCCTGGACCCCACTCAGAAAAAAATGATACGAGGCAGCCAGGGCATCAATATTTTGTAGTAGTGATGATCCTCCTTTATACCCAACCCCCCAGCTTTTGTTCTATAACGATGACTTAATGCTGCTGGTGATGCTGCATGTTGCTCTGGTCAGTCATTGGATTATTCTCGGCCATTATAGTATATCTGTTGTCTGCGTTTGGATACCTAATATATAACAATGCCTCTGGAGATATTTTTTAATGGCTGAACAGATTTCACGGGGAGTCGTTCTGTCTGTAATTAACTTTAACCATAGACTGACTTTAACTAACACTTAATCAATGGCTATTTTGAGAACATGATTGCATTATCACATCTGATTGTGCTCACTACAGCACTTCTCAATTATGGTACCGCTATGATTACTTTTAAATCTGCAGGCCAGGCCGTCACTTCATTTGGAAAGGCTTAAAGACATTTGTGCAGGGCCCCCCGCTGTGTCAAATATTAGACGAAATATGCAATCTAAAATTATAAATGGCCCTCAAAGGTTTTAATTTGTGCCCACTATGTAATTACTACAAATCAGATGGAGAATGCCACATACTCGCTTAGCTTTTAGCCTGCATCTCTGTCTGTCTGTGTAATGTTAACTTACTGTTTATTTTATATTTACCCTGAGAAGATTTACACATTTACACACTTTTCCTGTATCATCTCTCAGATATCCACCATAAAAATACTGCACTGTTGGCCAGTAACTCTTAAGTGGGAAGGGATCAATTGTCACTCACATTTTCCAGCCAGTCAGGAGAAACTCTCCACACACTGTCCCACCTTTTAAAACCTTTAGGCTCCTGCCTGGTCGGAGGTTAGCAGCAGGCTTCGATTGAGTTTTTCTATAAAAGTAGAGAATGAGATGTAAGACACGAGTGAGGCTGCAGAGTGACGACACATGTTTGCATTAGGTTGTTAATTTGGAATAAAATGAAACTTAATGATCCCCCTTCAGGCATGTTGTAAGATGTATTTTTACTAGCACCACACTATTAACAAGATGCATTTTAATGAATTTATTAAGACGATTGAAGAGGATTGTTCTCCTGCTTGCTTGGATGTGGTGTGGGGAGGCTACATGGGGGGATCCACTGCAGTGCCTGGGCTAAGGCAAACTCCCTCAGGACCATACAAGAGATGAAGGAGAAGAGAAACAGGAAGAGCAGCATGGGAATTGGAGGGATACAGAATACCAGAGCGAAAGAGAAGGAGAGGGTTAGGTTGGTGTTATAGGAAAAGCTGAAAAGAGGTGCTGTTTAGGTGTGGTCCTGCTCCTGAAACTTTACTGGATACATTAAAAAAAAAAAAAAAGTACTATGAATTGTAATTTGTGTAAATGCACTGGAGGCTTCATCACTCTTGTAAGGTGAGCAGTGGAGCTCAACTGGCTCCAGATAAGTCCTGCTCCTAATTATACGCCTTTATTCTGATTTTCATTTTGCACAAAGACAATACAATCTGCTGTTTTCACTTTCATCCAATTAATGTGAAAACAGTCTTTTAGTGTCAGACTCTGCACGTACATCAAGAGCTGCAGCAGGAAATTGATGAATCGATGAGTTAATAGAAGAAAATTGTCAAAAAAATTAATTGCCAACTATTTTGATAATCGATTAGTTATATTTTGAGGCACAAACAAGACATTTTAGTTTGTATCTTGAGCTTGAGGAAACAAACATGGACGTTCTTCACCATTTTATAGACCAAATTACTTATAGATTAATTGATCAAATAATCGGCAGATCAATCATTAATGAAATTGTCTGTTGCTGCAACCCTATATATGTCATTACTCACAGTGAAGCTCAAACATCCAATTTAAGGAACAAGAAGAAAAACACATTATTTAGTGAAATTGGGATTTTAAAAAATAGTAGAAGAAGACACAGGTTGAACATTAATATATATATATATATATATATATATATATATATATATATATATATATATATATATATATATATATATATATATATATATATATATATATATAGCCTTTTAATAATGAACAAAACTGAAAGAATAGGTTTAAAATCAGGAAAATACAGGAATTCAGCTTCTATAGAGAGGAATTTGACAGAGGGATGGCATAGGTGGGAAATAAGAGCAAATCATTTATTTGATGAGAAAATGCAGGCAGTACATTTCAGACTAAAGCAGCCAGACATCCTGCTGAATCCTAATACCAAACAACTACCTACTTATGTACTGTTTATCCATTAGAGCAGCCATTAAATGCCAGTGTGATGACTTCTATTATAGTGAGCTGGTCTTGGTAATGCCACATGATAATTGCATTTGATTTTGGGGAAATATAAACAAAAAGTGTGGTTTCAAAGTAAAAGTCAAAGTTGGTTTCTTACTGCCTGACTGGATTTTTGAAGCCGTTTCTTGGATGAAACAGCAAAATACTGAAATTGATTGAACTGGAACATTATTTCTCATAGTGTGCGATTTTGATGGGAGTCGGTTCTTTTACCTTCTGTAGGATAAGTCATGCTCGAGCTTCACTGTGCTGCACCATCAGCTTGTGTCTTGTTGTAACACAGAGGGCGAGGGTCAGAGGCGGCAGTAACACTTGTATTGAGTGATTTTTCCAAAATGAGAACAAACAGAGGGGGCCAGCAGCAGCAGCAGCAGCAGCAACAGAAGCTCCGGACAGCCAGCAGATTTCCACAAGCAGACGGCTCCCAGTCTTAAGTGGAAGAGCAGCAGCCTCTCCCATTTAGGATAGTGGGCTATTTAGCCTGACAGCCATTAAATATGAATTAAAAACCACACAGGCCTCTTTGCCTTCGAAAATGTCATTACATATCTTTATGGCAGCCGATTGTTGAATAAGCAGTTTGCAGGGCTCCCCTGGGGGCAAGGCCGGGGATGGGAGTAGAGTGGAGTGAAGTGGATGGAGGGAGGGGAGGGAGGAAGAAACAGGGTGGTCAGTTGAGTGCTGGAGTGGAGGGATAGCAAGATGGGATAGGGGACAGATGGGTGGAGGAGCGAGAAGGAATGAGAGGATGAGTGAAGGGATGGCAGAACAAAAACAGAGGGGGTGCGGAGGGGGGTTCTGGCCATGTGTGGAAGAGAGGCACGGAGGATGGAGAGAGCGCACTGGAGGAAAAACGAAAAGGCAGGTCTGCTATAACGGATGAGGCCTAATAGCAGCTGAAATGGAATCTACATTACAGGTCCTAACTGAGTGCACTACTTCAGGGGCCGGGCCCCGAAAGGAGCAAATAATAGAGCTGGCTTGAAGTGGTGCTTCAGTTTCTCTCCAGCAGATGAGGGAGATGTGTAGGGGGTAAATGAGATTGAAGGGGAAGGGGAGTCCTTCAGAGAGATGCTGTCCTTAATATTTTCAGGGTTGTTAAAAATGTCTCAAAAGGTCAGCGTGTGCCTGCCGACTGATTTTACTGCACAGTGTTTATGGCGTGAACCAAGAAGCTCCAACCGCTGGGCTGTAATTATCCAAGCTGCACCTCCAAATTATGACAGCTGTTGTTAAAGAAATAAAGATGTTACAGTTGGTCTTATTTTAATCTTGAATACACCTTTTGTTGCACTAATACAGCTAATTTCACTTAAGTATATTTGATATACCCCCCCCCCCCATCAAATGACATTCAACAAGATTATTTTCACTTTATCCTATGCAGTAATGAATCTATCAAGACGACCACAAAATTAGACAAAAAATGCATTTACTGTAATGTATTCTTTATATTTTACATTATTATTTTCAGTCAGTCAAATATTTCCTTCTCTGATGAAGCTGCAACAATAGAACCGTGCCTACTGTACATGCCATTGTCATCTCCCAATGACAGAGTACTAATGCTGTTTTCAAGAATCTGTAATTTGGCTTCATTTTGCAGCTGAACTTTGATTGTTTTTCACATAAAATGTTGCGGGGGATGATCAGTCAACAAACCTTTTTCAATATTTCCAGCATCACCACAAGGATGGGGGATATAATTGCTTGCAAAGACAGAAATCACATATATTTCCTATCAAAATTATACTGTTACTGCTATAATTTGCTCTTTCCTGCAAACTCTTTTCAGTCTCTGAGCACATGTCTTGGTATAAAATGCAGAAAACTAACATGTAGCGTAGCCAGCTGATTGGATGGATTGACAGCTGGATGAATATATGATGAACAGATAGATCGTTACATGTAATAACGGAGGGACGGACGAAGAAATGAACAGACAGATGGGGAGGCAGACAGCCTGCCAGACGTGAGCAGCCACTGATTGTTGTTCTATTGACCATGTGATTGGTCAATACATTGCTTCGTCTGAAACATTATCTACCACTATCAGGTTGTCCCAAGCTGTCTTCAAAAACAGAAAAGATCTACGACGTATTTATTCAATACAAGCATGTAGCAGCGGTCAACACAGGTGTAGATATCAACATATCCAGGACTAGCCTGCTCACTTTTGCTAGTTTCTTGTGTGTGCTGCACCAGATTCACACCTATTCAGTCCAATTCTTCCTCTTCTTCCAAACAGCAATGGCAATATTTCGGTCGAGCGTCTACACACAGAGGTGCACGGCTTCACTTGCACTCTCCTTCTTCCTGCATCGCTCTATTTTGCAAGCGTGTGCATGTGTGTGCATGTGTGTGTGTGTGTGTGTGTGTGTGTGTCTGTGCTTTCACTCCTGTCAGTCCACTTAAGGGCCTTTGGTTTCAGAGGAGGCCATTGTGTTTCCTCCATCGCCTAGCAACCATCATCAAGGCCAGCACTCCATTGTTGCGGAGGCTGAGCACCTGAATTGCCTGCTGCCTGTTTCTACTTTTCAAAATTGTACTGTAATTTCACAAAGTGGCGTTTCAGCATTAGAGAGAGAGAGATGGCCGTGCTCCAAATTGGAGGGCTATGAAAATTGGTGGAAGCTTCATTTGGTGGTTTCACATCAGGAGCCGCGCACATTTGCAAAAGCCACACAAACAGTGGAGAAGACGTTCTGCGAATTGTGTGTTTAGCTGGCGATGGCAAAATGAAAACAAACACTGAACGATTTATATTTCAACCTATACTGTGTGTGTGTGTGTGTGTGTGTGTGTGTGTGTGACAGAGAGAGAGAGAGAGAGAGAAAAATATGGAGATAGAGAGAGTGCTAAAGACAGCAACAGAAACTGAGATAAAGAAGATGCCTTTAAAGGTTTTTCTAGATCTATGTTTAAAGCTTTATATTGTGTTGAAATGTACTTTATAAACTGACAGATTGATACAGAGAAATAGAAAACCACCAACAGAAACAAACAAAGATGGGAGAGAGAGAGAGAGAGAGAGAAAGAGAGGGGGGGAGCAGTGGAGATACAGAGAGAAAGGGGGGGAAAAAAGGAGAAAATGGGAAAAATATGAACAGAGCAACATGTAGTGGGCAGGACTTCAGTGCTGAAAAGGTTTGTGGGCTAGATTTTTCTCAGTGACGTCACTTTTACTCAGTTTCCTTGAATAGCACCTGTGTGCATGGGGGCTGTCTGTCTGTCAGATCTGAGTAAAAACATAACCCATGCCAGCAAAAACATATCTATCAGTGTTCTTCACTGGCCAACAGAGGCCAACATCGACTCTGTACTGTAGGTGTAAGAGACTGGCCCACCTCAAGCCCTCTATTTTCTTAACCCTAAAAGCCATTTAGGTTTTTAGCATCTTTTCTGTGAGTCTACATACATTTTTGTGAATTCAAGTGAGCTTAATTTTTCTTTTTTGCTTTTTTTTTTTTTGACGAAGACTGCGCTTCCTCTTTGTGCAGTGAAAATTGCTCTTTTTTTTTTGTGTGCGCGCAATCAACACCCTTGTGGATGACCCCAGGTGCCATACTCAGTAAGGGTAAGTGCCAATAATTTTACCATCAGATAAATGTGTGTCTCTCATTATACCGGTTGTATTTGTATGGTTTTGGGTTAGACACATACCGAGAATATTTGTACTGCGAATATTTACAGGTTGTTGTTTTTTTTTTTGGTCATTGCAACAATTTACCTTTGAAACATTTTCCCCATTTGTGACTGTCGTTGCCATTGTCTGTCTGTCAATGTCACACGCTTTCTCTTATTGATTTTATAACTGTGTGACAATCCCTTCATTTAACATCAAACTACTGCACACCGACCAAATAATGTGGTTGTTCTTAATCATTCCCATAAAAAGGACATAAAATAGAGTTATATTCCAACACACACAAACACACACACACACATCAGACTGGCATACTGTAGACCTATGCACACAAAATACATGCAAAAGCACACACACACATACACACACACACTTGCACGTGCACACACACACGCAGATCAGGTTTCATTGTGTCTGTGCAGTCCACACACACACAAACACACACACACACACACACACACACAGGGAATGTCTGTGTGGAGGGTCCGGTGAGATAGCAGGACTGTTGGCCGACGTGCTATCAAGTTTCAGTAAATATTCACATCATTCTGTGCATTTATGTTCAGTAGGAATCAATTTCACACAATAAAAGTGTACACAAAGCGTAAGTGCAGAGCAGCGAATGCAGAGCTAATTACACGCCTTCTCTTAGTACAGACAGAAGAAAAGATTTATTAGAAAAAAAATGTTCCTTTGTTAAAAGAAAGATGTTTTTATCTGCTCAAACTGAAGAATATAAGTTTGCCTGTAAAGAGAAAAAACGATCCAACAGCCAATAGCTATATCTTACTCTTAATTCTCTCAATATGTGTTCAGAGCAAGTAAGTGATTATTCAAACATATATATGGTGACGTGATGTTATAACACCTAAAATGAAAGTGCTTTTTCGGATATAAATCATGCATTTAATGTGTTGGTATAATTTGTTCGCTGCAATATGTGTCCATCGTTGTAATATGTGTCCATCACTGTAAAATATGTCCATCACTGTAATATGTGTCCACCTAAAGCATTAACAAAATGGCAATGTGCCAGTGAGACAACTGGCTTTAAGTCTTCGCTCAAAGGCTGACTTCAGATGTCCAAAAAGTTATTATTAATGTTACATTATTGATCATTATTGACAATGTGAAAACCTTACCTGGAACCTATAGACCTAAAAATCACTTTGTGGAATTGAGTACAGCACATACATGTGGAAGAAATGGATAATTAATGCAGTAGTTTTCTGCTAGGGGTGAATGGGGCAACTATCATCATTGGAGATGATGGGAGCTGAAGAATTCATGAATAAAAAATGCTAAATTTAAATATTTTAATATGTAAAATCAATAGCTTATAGCCTCTTTCAATAAGAAATCAATTAAAACTGCTGAAAAATGAAAGAAAAATCATTATCTGATGCATAAATCCACCAATCTGCTTTATATAAATATAATACTACAGTTCCAGTGGAGGTTTTATATTCTTCCCTCATCGCTGCATGATGAAATGTAAAGGGTTTTATTAATTAATTTTCTCCTCACTGTTCACTTAATTTATTTTGGCAGCATCGCAGAGTGACAGCTGAATCAAAGTGACACTGAACTGATTAACACTGACGTCAGCATACAGAAAACACACTGCAGTGACTTGAGAGATAACTCATGACAGAGTGGCAGCTCTCTGTGTTCAAGCGTGCAGGGTTGTCTCTGCTTGTACCGAGCCTTGGATCACACAGTTTGTCCTGGGGAAAAATAACCCTGACGCTGACCTCTGACCCCGCTTCAAGCCTCTCTGCCTTCACTCATCACTTGGCCTCGGCCTTCCGCGAGAACATCAGGCTCTCACAAACTGAACCCTCCACAGGTTCACACATTTCACATATATTTGTCCCATGTTTCAAGTGTAGTATATTGATGCCGGCTCGTGCAGTAAATACCATGTGGTGGCAAAAGTGAACATAACTTTGTGATTCCTGTTATTTCAAATAAAAAAATGGTAGAAGACAGATAACGAAGCAGTCACACAGAGATAATTGAGGTATTGAAGTGTGTTTCTTTTCGAGCATGTCTACAAGCACATTTTACAGATTGTTTCTTGACAGGCTGCCAAGTCCTGCTTCATTTTTATCTGTGAGCACAAAGAGAAGGACTGCCAGTTCTGCTGTGTGAAAAAACAAACTCCGGCCTTCAACCAAGAGGTTTGAGGATATAGAAGTTTAGTTTGAAGGAATGCCATGGAGGTTTTGTTTGTTAGAAAGCTCCTTCAACCCCTCCCTCCCACGTCTTCACAGGAGTATTTGTATCATACATTAGCTCAAGGAGGCCACCTTGAGTATGGCCTGTGAGCTTGGTAACAGAACTGAGAAGAAAAATGCACTGGATTCAAAAAATAATTTAAATGCATTTATTGAGGAGGGTTCAACAGCCTGAATTTTTTTTTTTTTTAAGCATTTAATTGACAAAACAATCTTACATGGCCTTCACTGTCTGGATTAGTCCATGGCAGTATGGAAGACTAGTGATTTTGTTGTTTTTTGTGTCTAAACTGACAACAAGTCATTGTCTCCCTCACTGCTTTGAGACACAGCCTTGAGCTCAAGTCACATCTGAAAAATGACTCTTTAAATCTGGCACTGTGCAATAAATGCTTTAAAAAAAAAGAAAAAAAAAAAGAAAAATCAAGTCAGTCGTTGCCTTCAGAAACACCATGATGCATAACTGCTGTACACAACATAAGAGTTACTGAGCTAAACTGGGTCAAATAAAGTAATGTATCCCCAGGGAGAAGGTGCACGTACAATTTTGGGTGAAAATCATCACAAAAAACACACACACACACACACACACACACACACACACACACACACACACACACACACACACACACACACACACACACACACACACACACACACACACACACACACACACACAAGCATGGTAACTGTTAGATAGAAAAGTAATAGTCAATTTTGAACTATTGTAAAAGAACATTTTTAATGGATGTTTTTTTGTTTTTTTTACTTATTTTATATAACTTTTCTGTACAGGAATCATCAGGCTCATATCTGCAGTGTCTGTGGTAAGTCATGTCTTTATTTCTTTCCCTCCTGTCTGAACGAGACGACAGCGTACAGGACGAGGTGGAATCTGACTGGTAAGAAACACACATTTTATTGTGTGGTAATTTATTAAAATTACAGAGTACTTTGGATCATTGTTAGAATTCTGAACATTATATTTAAACTGTGCTTGAATAGATATATTATAATGATTTCACCTTTTTATTGTTCCCTATTGTTTTAACCCCTTAAACAGGCAATATGCATCTGGAGATAAATACATATATACATTTTTATACCTTAAATAGGGGCAACAACACATCCTTGTAACATCAAAGTTAATAAAAAGAATAATTAACATCTAATTTTCCACTCTTTCCTGTTTAAGGGTTAACGTGAGCTGCTCATGCAAACTGAATGAAACTGTAGTTGAGGTGTTTCCGAGGTATTGATTGATTAAGCAATCTGTGTCCACATACAAATGCATATGTTGTTAATCTGCTTATTTTCACATTTCACATATGGAGGTAATTTTCTTTTCTTTTATGTTGTCACTCTCTCCCCCCCGAGCTGAAAAGGTGGCTGTGATAAAAACAGATGAAGCAAGATTCGTTCAGCTTTTACACACGCCAGATCATTCTGATTGTGCATTAGGTTAATTATTGGCTTAAAGTCAATACATCTATGAATTTGGGGTTAATCCCATCAACTTGATTGTATCTACACTAAACTGGACTCCAACCTATTTAACAGCTTACTTCAGAATATTGAACCATGAATGATGGAAAACCCCAAAGGCCCACAAAGGTTAGAGGTAATGTTGATATTGACTTTCCCTTCAATGAGCAACTCTCATCAGATTCTGCTACAATTTATTTCATTTCAACCTTATTACTTGCCCCCTTTTGCTTTCCATTAATTATTCCCAGAACTGGAAATATAAATCAAATCTTCATGTAGTCATACCACAGGCCAAAATAAAGAACAACTCAACTCAAATTGATGACTTTCAAACCCCTTTAATGATGACATTTTAAGTATCACATCTCAAATGACTTAAAGGACAAAGGAGTATGACAGACAGACACCAGTGAAGCATCCTGGGCATTAGCACATGGATGTTATTGCAGCTGGAATGAGCCAACAGCGAGCTCTACTGGGGGGGCAGCAGGGCCTCGATCGAGTCTGTCACCTGCTTGAGGAGCTTCTCCACAATGTCGGTCAGAGGGTCGACCTGTGCTTGGAGGTTGTCGACCAGAGGCTGGACCTTGGCAACGAAGGTGTCGGTGATGGGCTTGAACTGATCCTCAATGTTGGTGATGAAAGGCTTGGCCTGCTCCTGCAGCTTGGCGACCTCAGACTGGACCTTCTTAATCAGAGGCTGGATCTGTTCGGTGCCGACCTTCACGAAATTGCTATGATTGTAAGAAGGTGGGAAAAAGTGCACATTTGAATCACTGCTATTGACTCTGACTTGCATTTTAATAAAGAAAATGAAGCAAAACTGGCTGACTGTTTATTATTGTATGTTACTCTTGAGAAAAAAACTCACTATTAATTTTATTTAGTACTACATCAGATCATTCAGGCCGTATGCTGCATGAACAGGCTTCAGGCTTGTGTGTTATATATAATTTGCTATCATAAATATGACTAAAATTAACTTAAAAGTGACAAATGTATTGCTTTTTTCAAGTAACTTCTTTTCAGTGGTGGATTACATTTTTAAATGAAATCAGTTAAATGAGATTTTCTATATATTGCTTGTATATATATAAAGACGTATAGTCAGCAAATTTAAGTGAAAAATAAAGGAGTAAAGTCAAATGGGTTTTACATTCTCAGTGGTAATCAGAGCCGGACAGTAACTGACTTGATTTTACTTTCAATTCCTTTTACATTCTCCCTCCCTCCTTTCCTTCCTTACTCCCTCCTTTCTTTCCTTCTCTCTTCTCCAAGGTATTAACATTAACATTTGTCATAACTCCATCTAGGACATTTCTATACATAAATGGAAGCACTGTGGCAGTAGTAATGCAATATTTAGAAAATGTACTCTTGTACTCTTGATACTCAAGTACTTTTACTTCAGTAGACATCTGACCGTAGTACTTTTACTTCAGTAGACATCTGACCGTAGTACTTTTACTTCAGTAGACATCTGACCGTAGTACTTTTACTTAAGTAGACATCTGACCGTAGTACTTTTACTTGTACTTGAGTAAAATTTAGCAAGGGGTATCTGTACTTTTACTCAAGTAAGGAAGCTGTGTACTCTGCCCGCCTCTGGTGGTAATTCATCTTAATCCCATTTATGTTATATTTAGTGTCCTACTCAACTTGCAGGTTACATTGAAAGGAGTTTAGATTCAATTATCAGCACATAAAACAATGCTGGAAGACTGAAACTGAGTGCAGTAGTAGATTATGAAGACAGAGTGAAAGAGTAAAGCTAGATGTTACTTACTCGGCTGTGTTGACCACCTTAAGGGCCTTCACCTTCTCCACCACGTCCTGGGTTGCCGTGGTGATGCTGGCTGTCATTTCACTGATGAACTTAGTAACCTTTTCAACCTCAGCCTTGGCATCACGCTTCACCAGTGACACGGACTCAGTGCCTGCAAACAAATATTAAAAGATTTTTTTTACATTAAAATCCACCGAACTTGAATTATAATTTACGTACTTCATTATTTGAAAAAGGATGAGCAGTAATGCCCTCTGCCACACAAGAATCGTAGCATGCAGATAAATACTATATGATAAGTAATAAATCTCTGAATTTGGTTGATTTTCAGGTTTTTATTTAAGTACTATTTTTTAAATGGCCTTCTGTGGGCCTTCAAAATGTATAATATGTACTTTACTACTACATGTAACAGCGTTGAAGTTCAAATAAAAGCAGTTTTTATTTATTGAAATGTCAGTTAAAGTTAAATCTGTATTTTTTATATACTATAGTTGATCTTAAAAAACACATTAACCCTCCTGTCGAGTCGAGGAAGGAAGGGAGGGAGGGAGTAAAGGAAAGAAGGCAGGGAGGGAGGAAGGCAGGAAGGAGAGAGAAAGGAAGGAACGACAGAAGGAAGAAAGGGGGATGGAGGACTGAAGGAAGGAAGGGAGGAAAGGAAATAAGGAAGTTAGGAAGGAAGGAAGGAGGAAAGAAGTAAGGAAGGAAGGAAGGAGGAAGGGAGGGAGGAAAGAAGGTGGGGGGGGAAGGAAAGAAGGACATAGGAAAGAAGGAAGGAAGGAAGGAACGACGGAGGAAAGAATTAAGGAAGGAAAGAAGGTAGGAGTGAGGGAGGAAAGAAGGAGAGAAGAAGAAAGAGAGGAAGGTAGGGGGGAGGATGGACAGAAGGAAGGAAGAAAGGGAGATGGAGGAAGGGAAGAAAGAGAGAAGAAGGAAAGAAAGAGAGAAGGAGAGAGGAAGCGCAGATGGAAGGAAGGAAGGAAGGAAGAGTCAAAACAGACAGGTCAATTTGACCCGGGAGGACGACAGGAAGGTTAAACACTGTTTTTTGTAAGCATTGAAAAAAAAAAGTCTTACCATGGGCAACAGCCAGCACAACGACAAGAGCGGCAACAAGGGAGAATTTCATGGCTGCAGATGAGCAAGATCAAACCTAAAGAAAGTTAAGTAAAGAAAGGATTAGGACAAGGACAATATGAATAAAGCAGTTACATACAAGTTTTGTGGTAATTTAAGCAATTCAAGTCATAGGAAATGTGTTTTTCTCAGACATGTATAAAGTACTAGCGATCCAGACTTGAGTAGAAGTAGAAGTACTCTATCAAAAAAGTGACTTGAGTAGAAGTAGAAGTGCTCTTTAAGCACCGTACTTAAGTGGAAGTACTAAAGTATTAAACATGTTTTGTACTTAAGTATTGCAAGTAGTTTATTTCTTAAAATTACTACTCAAGTACTGCAATTAAAAGTAAAAGTATTGTGTAATGTAGTTATTAAAGAAATCAGTCGAAAGTTTGAAAATGAACAAAAAATGTATGTATTTACTGGCAAGTAAAGGGGCAAGTATGTCCCTTCTCCCTTTAAAGCATCTCCCATCACTTCAAACATTACACATTTTCTTTTCATCCTCAACTTGTTAAAAAAATCTCAAAGGCCAGTAGGCCACATACAAATACAAATGTCATATGTAAAAACAAAAAGTGATTAGAAACACCTGAAAGTACAGATACAGCATTTTAGTACTTAAGTAGAGTAGTGAAGTAGTTCTATTTCGTTACTATACATGTCTGGTTTTTCTCTAATATGTGAACAATGCATTCCTGTTCACAACCATTCAAACAAGTAAGAAACACCAAAGCACAGCAGCAAGAGACATACCTTAACTTCTGGGGTTCTTGGAAGTGATGGTGCCTTCTGTCAAGTAGCCAAAAGCTTTTATAGCTCCAGAGAGGATGAGTTAATCATCATGGCTAATCATAATGTAATCACCTCCAACGTTAGGACGTGACCTCACAAGAGGACAAGAGGAGTACAATCACTGTGTTGGCTGAACCTTGATAGTGCTTGATAGTTGTCGCAAAGTAGACACAAAGTCCACTCTGCGCTCTCTCTCTCTCTCTCTCTCTCTCTCTCTCTCTCTCTCTCTCTCTCTCTCTCTCTCTCTCTCTCTCTCTCTCTCTCTCTCTCTCTCTCTCTCTCTCTCTCTCTCTCTCTCTCTCTCTCTCTCTCCTCTCTCTCTCTCTCTCTCTCTCTCTCTCTCCTCTCTCTCTCTCTCTCTCTCTCTCTCTCTCTCTCTGTGTGTGTGAGAGATACAGAGAGAGCTGGAGGGAAACAGATAGGGATTAATCAAGAGCTGTTGGTTGCTGTGACTTGATGAACCTTGAATCTGATGCATTCATTACATCTGAAAAAAAGTTTACATTAGTATTTAATTTTGTATTTGTATTTGTCTTGTTGTATTTACAACTTGTAAAGCTTTAAATTCTCATAGTTTTGTGTTTTTAATCTTGTAAAATGTGTATATACTGTGTTAGTTTTGTGTTTAATTCTCAACTGGTTATATACAAGCCACAGGAAGTGAGCGCAAAGTAATAGTTTCATTGCATAGTGCAGCTGTGCATATGACAATAAAGATTTGATTAGACCTGATTTAATTAAAATAACAGGATACAAGAGAAATACAATTTAAGATTTTACACAGATTACATATATCACCTCACCACAGGCACCTCTTCAACTGCTCTCTTTCCCCTCTGTGTCTCAAGTGTAAAACTGATGTGGGAACTTTAACTCATTGTTTCTGGTCTTGTCATGAACTTCAAAGATATTGGGATGAAATTATTGAAATGAAATGGAGAGAATTTTTCACATTGATATAGAAATGGATCCCATATCCCTGATTCTAGGTCTTCCAAATATGCAGTCAACAAAAGATTGTATAATATTCGTTTGCAGCTAGGAAAAATATTCTCTTGCAGTGGGTCAGTGACAAGATTCCCTCTGTCAGTGTTTGGCATAAAATCATTTTTGAACTGATCCCCTCTAGAATATCTTACCAACATCATACATTACAGCGTAGATCAGTTCTACAGAGTGTGGCACCCATTTTTTGACTACATCGGACTGAACCTTTCCTCCACTCTATTAAAGGGACTGTTGTGCACTTGAACGACATCCGGGTTCTGTAAAGCTGATCCACCACTTCTTGTACTATGCCATATGTTCATCTCCTATGTAAGATACTATCGTTGAAATAGAGGTAAGTAAACATATTTTACTGCTATTACTTTCATAAAGCAATGAGTGTACTAGTATCTGAAATGCTCTATTTAACATCATTTTAATTGGACAAACTAAACTTAATTAAGACTAACTTAACCACATCAAGTTACTCTTACTCAATAACCCTGTATTGCTTTCATTTATATCTAGTTTATTGGCTGAACTTAACTATATCACATAAGTTGAAGTCACTTATGTCAATCTATTGAGTCAATTGTAGTAAAAAAAAACTGGTTTATTAATACTTAACAAAGTTATTGTGGAACCACTTGAAAACAACATTTTTAAGTAAATTCAACATATTTTTGAGTGTGTCTGTTACTTCATAGTTTTAAAACCATGAGGTGTAGCTCATGTCAGTGGTTTTGTAATCCTGTTAGTTTTTAAACACATATTGTTTTCTGTAGATAGGCACTCATTTTGGACATTTTGTGCCTGTAATATCACTCTAACCTACTTAGCCATCAGTTTTTGTACTACTCTCCTTGTTCTGGGACAATGAGTGATGATAAACTGATTACAGGACATTCTCATATCTTTAGCACATGTCATGTAAACTTTCAGAGTCATTGAATAAATTCTTGCATGAAATACTTTTTCAGTGTTTATAATTCTACCGTACTGTTAGTTTTAGTAGTTATTCCTTTAATATATCTTTAATAAAACATTTTGAATTCTGCCTTTCAAAATCATATTTATCTAAAAAAGCAAAAAAAAAAAGC
>NC_070587.1:2071252-2178030 GCF_027409825.1 Scomber japonicus | reverse complement strand
GGTGTCAAGGTGCTGCGTCTCGTGTGTGTGCACCATCCACCCAGACCCCCTCCTTCCAACTTCAGTGCAGCTACATAAATGTAGCACTTCATTCATTTGAATCAACATCTGTGAACATAATCCAGGCAGCAATTACGTTTGTTAATGCACACTTTGGAAAATAATTTAGAAGTTTGTTGTATTATGGGACGTGAATGTTGGTTGGCAACGTCATTGCCGCCCACTTCACATGTCTTTCACTATTTAATTCACAAATTGTCAGATTCTCTTTAGTTAGTTATGTAGTTTTTGTTTTGCTCATTTACAGGCAACATGAAAGCTCATGAAAACGTGCTGAGAGGAAGTTTGTGAAAACTGTGTAGATGGATGAAGGTAACTAAAGAAAAAAGCACATTGCTACAAAAGTCAGAGTAAAAAAAGATATATTGAAAGACATTTTGGTAAAAAGGTTACACACACAAAATATTTTTGCATTGGTAGCACCTTATCCTCTGTATCTGTGTGCTGATGTGTCCACACACCTCCCAGCTCCTGCAGCCCTGTGGACAGCAGCAGTTAAGACAAACAGATGTGCTCAGCAGATCAGCACTCCTCTGCTCTCCTCCGCTGTCCTCGTCCCCCTAGGAGACCTAGCCGACATGGATGTTATTGTTTAAAGAGGAGCTCCTCCTGGCTGTATAGCGGGTTAGGGGGGCTACCCTGCCCCTGGGCGGCCGGGGCTCCATAAATCTTCACTGTGACGGCGAGTTCCTGGCCTGGTGCGAGTTGCGGGGCCGACAAAAGGATCCGGGCTCCCGCTTGGTTTGCTGGTTCTGCTGGTATGGTTTGGTCAGGATGTGGGGGTCTTGCTCACTGCAGTAGAAGAGACCAAGTGAAAGGCCTCATGGGAGGCAGAGATAACATCAGCAGTGATCTATAGGTCACTGTGATCTCACCCTCTGTCTGATGTGTGCGATGAAAGAGAGAGAGAGAGGGACTGTCTACTAAGAGAAAGAAAAACTGGTCTGATGGAACGTAGACATTACAAAGGGGTAACGTCCGTTGGGTCTGTATGTAGAGCATTCACACAAAGTGCAGAAAAGAGGAGTGTGTTATGATCATCGAGAGCATCGCTGAGCTCAGCAGAGGCCACAGTCCGGCTGTCTGCTGCCCTCGTGTGCTCCGCTCGCTGCACGGACAGACTTCCATCTGTCAGCAGTGTTGACAGATGAGGAGATTATCACTGCTGACTCTGCTGATGGGCGACCTCACTGATTGGAGGGATGAGGTGTGAAGATGAAGGATGAATATGAGGGGTAGGACCTCACATGTCGTTTGTTTGGCCTTTTTTTTTTTCTTTTTTTTTTTTTTTGCCGTTTTCCCATTATCAGTCACGATAACTTCTTACTGAGATCTGTGTATGTGGTATATTTGGAGAATGTCAAGCAGGGTAAGAAAGTTAAGTCAAATGATCAGAAATGTTAAAATCCCCAGTTCAGTTTAATATTGTTTGATACCAACAAGATTTGCCAGATATTAAAACTATCTGATGTCTTGCCAAACAAGCATAATGGCGTCAGCCTGGCGGGCATGCATAACACGATTATAACATAAACTGTTACATGACCTGCAGAGACAGTTGTATTGATTAAAATGTGTAATGGACAGTTGAAAAACGTATCTGAAACACTTCTGGTGTAGAAAAGACATTACAAAACTACTTTTATGTACAGTATGCAGTGTTATCTTGCATGCATGTAACTGCTAAGTGATACACAGTTATGGTGGAAGTTACAGGTGTGACATTGAAGGTAACTATTTGAAATGGTTTTTACATTCTGCTGCTTCTTAGCACTTGTTTCTTTGGTCTTTTTGTTGTGTACTTGTCAGTAAAACTGTTTTCTATGCCACTATTTTAAAAAGTATTTTAACATAAACATATTCAAACTTTGCTGTATAACACATTATTTGTCAGTTAATTATATTTGTTATCGATGAATGTGCTGGTTGTGTTTTCTGTCTTAATTCAGTCTATAAATGTTAAAAAAATAGTGATAAAGCCCAATTGCATTACATTTTCAAATTGCTTCATTTTCCAACCAACAGTCCAAAACACAAATATGTTTAATTTCCAATGATATGAAACAGATAAAAAAAAAAAACCTGCAAATCTCCACATTTGAGCAGCTGTACTGTAAGCTTGACTGATTGTTGTTGAGCTTGGGAGATTTTATCCTGGAAAGACCTTGGCTTGTATCAGCATCAAATACAAAATATTTCATGAACTGCCTACAGATTCAATCACAAACAGTTTTGTAACAGGAAGCAGAGAGTGAAAACAGTGAGTGTTCAGGATCTCAGTGAAGGAGACAGAACAGAAATGGGACTATGATCAATTAAAAACAGAAGGTTAAGATAATATAATATATAAGAGAAAAGCCATTTTAGCCCATCCATAGGTTTTACACCCTGTTTGTGAGAGCTGTAAGTGGGCCTGACCATGGTTAGTGTGTATAGTTTAGTGTGTGTGACCGAGCTGTGTGGACAGCATGAAGTATGGCAGTGGCGTAGGGGAGTTGGCCGACTGTTCCACCGAGTCCGGCGCTGGCTGTTTGGGTTGGCACCCCATCCAACAGCCCTCCAATCCAAACACTGCAAGGCTGTTCACAGCCCATTACCCCTGTGATTGACGGGACAACCCACCAGTCACAGGGCTGCACATGAAGGAGGTCTCTCGTTAGTGCCAGGAGTTTGTCGCTGAGGGTGATGATTTAGGCAGCTGATTGATGTAAAAGGGTTTCGGAGGGTTTGAGTGATTAAAAACAATCGATTTGGATCCCATTCTACGCTGATTATTTTTCTTTTTGTCTAGTCATACTTTCCTTTTTATGGCGGCATTATTCAAGGTAGAGTTTGATCATTGGCACATGCAGGCCACTACTGGAGCTAAATTCATGGAGCTCAATAGGACTTTGGTTCTTGCGTTTATATGACTCCACTTATGTAAGCACGGCTCCTGACAGGGTCGAGGTGGACATAAACAGACTTTGTCAAAGTTGAACTCAGTCAGGTTACATGAATGATTATGACTTATAGGCCTTGATTACGTGTCATGATGTAATTCAACAGTATAACTTAAATTTGTAGAATATTACGTCACTCTGGTGCCAGTCCTGCTCTGTTGTCAAATTTTCTCACTTACGTGGAATCAAACCATGCATATACTTTTGTTTTTCCAAGTTTTCTGCTGCCCACCCAATGCAACAGTGGTGATTAACTATCTAGATGAATTGATGAATTGCCATGAAATTTGAATTTCCTACAGTTATTTAAGGTATCTGGCATAATCAGCAGGTCAAAGTTGTCCCTTTATCCAGCGAAACATTTCAACATTTACCAGATGGACTGGTACTTTGAGTAATTTGAGACATGCGTTCATTGTTAATGAAGGATGAATGCTAATTGGCTTTCGTGATCCCCTGACTGTTCATCTAGCGACACCAGGAGGTTGGCCTGCTAAACATCTGCATGTTACTGAGATGCCATTGTAGCTTTAGACTCTTTGTGTAGAGTCTTGATCAAGAGCTGCAAAGATTAGTCAATTAATCAGCAACTATTTTGATGATCAATTAGTTTTTTTGTTAAGTCTCTGATAAAAAAAAAAGAAGCCAAATGTTCATAGTTGCAGTTTATCACATGTGAGGATCTGAAGTTTTTCTTGTGATCATTCTTTGCATATTCAAGTCATCAAATCTTATCTCGTTGATCTGTGGGAATTTATAGGAGGCATTTTTCACTACATAATCAATCAATATATTAAGAGAATAAACTGCAGATTAATAGATAATGAAAATAATTGTTATTTGTTGCCTTAGTCTTGTCTAAATCCAGTTTTTGAACTGTAGGAAATTCTCTTATTTCCATGGTTTTAGGATGGCAGATATCTCACAACTAAATTGAAACTATCTGCATGGCTAAATACTAGTATAGGTAAGTCTGAATGTATTTTCATAAAACAGATAATTGGCCCTTCAAACTCTGCTTCTAACCAATTGTTACAGGTGCATTTCACCAGTGAGAGTTAACTTCATTGTGCACTCATGTAGAATGGTGGGTATACTATTGACCTGTACTATATTTGAGGTCTCCTGTACAGTGGTTGATGCAGAGGTTAATGGATGGGGGGTGGGTTGGGGGGCTCTCAGACACTCTTCCCTTTCTCATTCTCTTCTGTGTCACATTTCCTCTCTGGTTCTGTTTTCATTCCTCTGCAGCTTTTATTCAGATGCAAGCTAAAAGGTTCAATGTGGCTAATGCTATTAATAAATCATTTCCCTATTTCTGCTGTTAGTTTGGCGATGTATACGAGATCCATGCAGATATCAAACACATCTGAAATTTTGCTGGCTTCTCCCTGTGGAGCTTCTTATTTCGTTATTGGTTGCACAACTAATGCTAGCTCCAAGCTCTTTAGCTTAGCATCACTGTTGCTCTCCTTACCTACGGTGTAATACTGTCGAATGAATTTAGCAAACACCTCCATCACAGGTGTCCAGTTATACTACCTGTTTACTTAAAGTTAATACACACCTTCCAGCCTTCCAGTGACCGTAGTATAATATTAGTTTAATAGACACCTGACAGCTGATGAGAAACCAGTATTTTCTGTGACTTAAGTGTCAAAACTGTCCATCACCTGATTAGCATGCACTCATCCTTGTTGAGAAATTATGAGTTGAGGCTCTCTGGAGGCCAGATGGAAGTGCTGTCCTCAGCGTTTCTCCGCTCTTGCTGGGAACGCAGGCTCTGTGGCATTGGTTCTCACCATTAACAGGGCTTCCCTCCTGAATAGGCCCTGCCAAACTATGCAGTGTCCCGCCGAGTCCAGAGATGAGGACATGGGCTTGCAGTGAAGCCTAGCGGTTCCTACTTCCTATCAATGACAACGAGCATCAATCTTAGCCGCCCTTAGTCGTGGCCCCTGCCAAGCACGACTCCAGTGAGAAGAAGAAAAAAAACTAAGACTCAGGCTGCTGGAATTGAACAAAGGCTGGATTATCCTCTCAATATGTCTCTTAGCAGGACAGTTCATCTCTGAATCCCCCATGGTTCAGAGCGGAAGGAACGTCATAATTTTTTGCTCGACTGCTGTAGATGCAGCTAGTCTTCCTCTCTCGCCCTGATGTCTTGTCTGCAGATTCCTGTCAGTTGCATTGAGAGGGCAAATAAAGTTTGAAATAAAATCCAACCCTGTTGCTTCCCTTTAGACTCCCTCCAAAATACACCCTTTTAATATTATATGTGACACTTCCAAAAACATTCGCTTTGACATTTATTCTCTCACACCTGCTGAAATCCAGCAATAACCCTGTTAAATAAGCTAGGTGTGGAGTATTGCTCAGGAACGGTAGTTTTCTCTCAGAGCTCCTCGGGGTTTCCCCAAAGTTTGAGAAATTCCACCTTTCACTTATTCGAAACGTGTCCGGCTGGACCGCGGTCCTCCTCCATGCATACAGCACACACCTTCAGCAGTGTGTTTGTTCAGGTGTGGCGGACCCTCGACCCATTGGGTTTTATGACCGCTGGCCTCGACAGAATTCACAGGTTTATTAAACAGCAAGAGAGAAGAAGTTTGAGATGTGACTTGTGAATGATTTTCTCAAAATAGGGGGCTGTAATCCCACTGTGTGTGTGTGCGTGTGTCCATACGTGGATATACGTTGCCATATGAAAACATCAACACTTCAATTTTGGTGATTTACACTGTTCCATAAAGGTTGTGAAGGAAAAGCACGTTGGTTGAAAAATCCCTTTTAAAATCTTTAGATAAACTACAAAATGCGTCGTCATCAAGCTAAAAAAAGTCACATTCATGCGTGTCATGTGTGATTTTAACACTGACATTTTATCTTCTCAGCCACCCAAATGTGACCACATACATTCACCCTCAATATTCTTTTTAAACTCGAGCTTAATTGTTTTTTAATCCATCTCTTAATCACAAATCCCGTCGCGCACACGGCTACCACATGAAACTTGATCCTCTTTTAACTACTTACACTGCTTTTATTATAATGAACGCATTACTATAGATAGTCTATATGAGGCTTTGTGGTTCGGCAATATTTGAAGGTTACTGTTCTCTCTTGTACGGTTGCGTAGCCAAAGTGGACGGGAGGTGCCAAAAAGCACAGACCAGACGGGGTGGTCCGGAAACGGCCCGGAGATCCAGTGAAACTTAACAAGCATGTTCCCTTTGGATGTTAAAATGAAGTGTAACACAGATATTAATGTAGCAAGTATCACAACACAGCAGAGGAATGAAAACTGGAGCACTGGGACATCAGGCTGGACGCTAACCAGCTGCAGCCGAATACCCCCGCCGAACCTGAAACCCCCCCTGATGGCCAGCTATGCTCAAGCCTCAGCTTTTCATCGTGGCTGGCCAGGAGCGGGACAGAAATGGCTCCTTCTGGGGATGAAAGTATCTAGTTACTCATCTGGGGAAGGAGCAAGGTTGATTTTTGAGATAAATCACTTGTCGTGGTGATGTAAAGGCAGCTGAATGTGTGTGAGGGTTCAAGGCCAGCGAGCAAATCTTGTGTGGAAAAGGTACATGACCGCCGTTTGCTGCCATGTAACATGTGAAAAGGTCAAGTAGTCATATAATCTCATATGAGATATTCTTTTGGACTCTTACACTGTCATGTTTAATGTGTTTTACGTGTGCTTTCTGTGTAATTTCCTCCAGAGGTGGCCATCCTCTGGGCAGCTCACCAGGTCCACCACAGTTCAGAGTACTATAACCTCACCACCGCCCTCAGACAGTCCCTCACCCAGCAATTCACATCATGGGTAAGACACTATCCATGAATAATTAAAGGCAATTATTGATGAATTTATCCTACAAACCAGTGCGGTCTCTGTAGCCTGATATGAGTAATTCCTCTGTGGTATAGAACTCCATTTTTGTCCAAAAACTATTAAAAACACATCAATAAGACACACTGTGGAAGCTGGTGACACACTCCTTTATTACCACCAAAATGAGCACTGTAGGTGCTGTCTTTTTTTCATTCCTTCTTTCCTTATATCTGTCCTTCCTTCTTTCAAGTCCTCTTTCTTCCTTCCTTCCTGTCGTCTTTTTCTTCCTTCTTTCCTTCCTTCCTGTCTTTCATTCCTGTCTTCTCTTCCTTCTTTTCCTTCCTTCCTTCCTTTCTGTCTTCTTTTCCTTCCTTCCTTTCTGTCTTCTTTTCCTTCCTTCCTTTCTGTCTTCTTTTCCTTCCTTCCTTCCTTCCTTCCTTCCTTCCTTCCTTCTTTCAAGTCCTCTTTCTTCCTTCCTTCCTTCCTTCCTTCCTTGCTTACTTACTTCTTTCCTTTCTTCCTTCCTTCTTTCCTTAATTCCTTTCCTTCCGTCTTTTCCAACCTTTCTTCCTTTCCTTCCTTCCTTTCTGTCTTCTTTTTCTTCCTTCCCTCTTTTCCAACCTTCCTTCCTTCCTTCCTTCCTTCTTTTTAATAATCCGGCCCACCTGAGATTAAATTAGGCAGTATGTGGCCCTTGAATGAAAATGAGTTTGACACCCCTGGTTTAAAGGAACTGTTGACTATGACACCTCTACTGTATCAGTACCTGATGCATTAAGTATTCTAACTATAGACATATTCCAACTTTGCTGTAAAACACATTTATTGTCAATTAACAATTATTTCTGTCAATGTGCTTGCTACTACTCACTTACTACTTATATAACACAGACATTACAGTGTGCTTTACCAGGAAGAAAAGAGCAGAGAAACAGAAGAAAAAGATACACACAAGATACATATCTTACACAAGATCTCACATTTTCCACACTTACGTAAACCAACCGGCATACACACATCAGTCATAAATACCTAATTTCAATAAGGTTGTAAAAAAAGGCTAACAAAACAAGCTCATAAATTACCTTATGGAGACAAGATAACTGGATATCTTTACAGGTTTTTACTAGCATGCACACATGCACACATGCACATCAGGAGCAGTGATAGAGTAGAGTAACTATGCAGGAGATGCTAGGGGATGTTCATTAGTGATATCAAAATCAACTGGACACGCTCCTCCATCTTTTGAAAACCAATAAAGTCAATAAAGGAGGACGTTAAATAGAAAATATAGATGTTAAATTTTTCAACCTTCTTTCTCCATTAGATTTTGCTGTGAAGATGTTGCAGGAGATTTCTGAGACTTGTACTGATTGCCCTCTCCTCTCCTCTCCTCTCCTCTTCTCCTCTCCTCTCCTCTCTTCTCCTCTTCTCCTCTTCTCTTCTCTTCTCTTCTCTCCTCTCCTCTCCTCCTCAGGTTTTCTACCTGCCCATGGCTCTGGCTGTACCCCCCTCAATCTTCGCTGTTCACATACAGTTAAACCTGCTCTACCAATTCTGGATCCACACGGAGGTAAATATTAAAACTTAATATATAAACTTAAGATGTAGATTCTGTAATCAAATCTGTTTGTGGTTGTGAAAAACACTGAATGGGGGCGAAGGGGTCAGTAGTAGAGAAGTTCAAAGTTCATCTTTATTGTATTTCTGCAGTACAGGATTGCTCAATGAAACAGAAAATAGATAAAAATTGATAAAAAGTTCAAATATTTATGCAATAGGTAATAAAATGGAACCATGTAGAGTTTAAAAAAAAGGAGCACTGAAGGAAGAAACTGGCCCGACTATAAGATGACCCTCCTGTTTTTATAACAAATATTTTTGGAAAAATGTGTTTTTTTTTTTAAGATATAACATACTTTCACACTCATCCTGTTGGGAAATTTTCCCTGAGATACTATTAATCTGAGGAGAGAAGAGTCCTCATCCCTAAAGCATTTTCTCTTGTCAAAGTGAAATACTTCCATTAAATCAGAACGTGATTTATAGATCTTGTGTATCAGTCACATACTCACTCTCTCTCCTGTCAACCTCTTGGATGAGGTCAAAATTATTTTCTTCGGTTGTTAGCATTTTTCAGACTGTCTGTTTGAGCTCCTCATCATCTGTGACAGCAGTAACTCTTGGCTGCTTGGCATGACCATTCAGTCTCGTGGTCTGTTTCTGCAGTAAAGATGTTGGGAGATGCTTTCTGCTTGTTTTCGCCATGAATTTCCTCCACAGCAGAGAAAAAAACTCATCACACGAGCTTTCAGAAACTCTTAGCTTAAACCTCGAGCTAAAGCAACACTTTACAGTCTGACTATAGCTAAAAGTCTCACCATGAACAGAGCCTTGCACCTTTAAGGCTACAAACAACCCATGATGCAACTGCTACTTTTTCAAATTTCCACAGTAAAATATTGTCTTATATTCAGGCCAATAAGTTTATTATACTTACAAATCACAGCTAAAAAGGATAAAAAAAAGTTATGATGTTTATTTGGGCGGAAAAATGACTTGGTTAGGGTTGGGAAAGATCATGCTTTGGTTTTTAAAGTGTGAGGACTGTCATCATCATGATTACTTTGGACATCACTGTAGCTGTTGAATGAATATGATATGAATCCTACTGTGTGTATTACATCCGGTATAGTACAACAATCAAGTATGTAAATGTATTATCAGCCACTGAATGAATTTACTCCTCAGTTCACGGTTGCTGTGCAGAGTTAAAAGTTAATTTGACTTGAATAAAACATCTGTCAAGTTATCTTTCCCCCCGTGCCAACACAAATCCGTCTGTTAAGTCGAGCCTTTGTAGACTCAGTGTTGCAGTGGAACCTGCATTCAATAAAAAATAATGAGATTTTATGAAATATTCCAAACAGAAGCATGACCACTCTGCCTGCCTTTAAAGTGACTGGGAGTATCACTTTTACAATCCCCACGATCGTTAGAGGGAATGAATGGATTTGGAACGCCTTCCATCTTTTAGTGCACTATTAGTGAAAACAGTCGTAATAGTCACAATTTTCTGAAGGGATGTAATTTATGCCTCCTTTATGGCCTTTTTTTGATGTCATGTAATTTATTGGCACGCCATCGCCTGCACCACTCCAGCCTCAGAGCCGAAGTGAAGTGGTGGAGACCCCTTTTCATTCAAGATAAAACTCTCACGCTCGGCTGCCAGACGAAGCCATTACAAGGAAATAATGAATCACTGAGAAATTCTGTCCAGCCGTGCACATTTCTCCAGACTGAGAGGTCTGTCGTATCGATGCGAAACATCAAAATATCTGCAAGAGTCGCAAACCAAAAGAGAAACATGAACTGTGTGAAATATGCTCTGTAATCTGACCTCTGTAATCTTTAATGACTCACTGGTGAATCTGTTTAAGAAGAAAAATGATTCGGTGAAACTGTTTAAGAAGAAAAATGATTCATATTTAGTATTGCACTCATGATACATGGACCAGACTGTTTGTGCATGTTTTCTCTATTTGTGTATAGATGGGGTGTAACCATTATTAGCAGCGTTAATGTCTCTGCACTTCCACATCTGCAGCTGTTCTGCTACCAACCTATAAATGTTGAATCCTACTTATTTGAGCTCGTTAATCAAGAAAAAACAAATAAGAATATAAATATTAATGAAGGTATGAAAGTTATTTTGACAACTGTGTTAATCAAGGCTTTAATCTTATTTATTTATCCTTCATCATTTCCACTCAAGTTGTTAAACCTGTGATTGAACTTATTTTTCTAAAGATGCATATTTGGTCACCTGTTGTAGATTCTCATCATTTTGAGTTTGATAAGGTTATAACAATATATATTGAGATTACATGGAAATATTTTGGTGATTAGAATCCATCAGTGTGAAGCGTCTTCATAAATCATGTGCCCATTTAAAGCTTTTAAAGGATCCTCCAGAGTCTAGATCAGGGGTGTCAAACATGCGGCCCGCGGGCCAGAACCGGCCCGTCATTCTTTCCATCTGTCCTTCCTCTCTACCTCCCCCTTTCCTTTCTTTGTTTGTTCGTTCCTTCCTTCCTTCCTCCCTCCCTTTCTTCCTTCTGTCCTTCTTTTCTACTTTCCCCTTTTCCTTTCTTCGTTCGTTCGTTCCATATGTCCTTCCTCCCGACTTTCCCCCTTTCCTTCCTTCTGTCCTTCCTTCCATCTGTCCTTCATATACCTTTCCTACTTCTGTTCTTCCTTCGTCCCTTTCTTCCCTCCTTCCTTTTGCCTGTCCTTCCTTCCTTCCTTCCTTCCTTCCTTCCTTCCTTCCTTCCTTCCTTCCATTCCTTCCATCTTTTTAATGATCCGGCCCACATGACATCAAATTGGTCTGTATGTGGCCCTTGAATGAAAATTAGTTTGACACCCCTGCTCCAGAGTCTAGGTGCTGGTGGAGTGGAGCCTTCAGATAGTGAATGTACTGCATTTATTTTATAGCCTTCTGATGCTTCAAAATGCATATCGACATTCACCCACTCATTCACACAGAAGCTGACATGAAAGGTACCATCCTGCTCATCAGGAGGCTCTGATCACTCACACACACACACACACTGACTGCACAGCCTTTTGGAGCAGTTTGAGGTTCAGTCTCTCACCCAGGGACACTTCGACATGCAGACTAGAGGAGTCGGGGATCAGACCGCTGATCTTCTGATTAGCAGATAACCTCCTGAGTCACAGCTGAGACTCAACCATTAACCATAGTTGAGTCTCTCTGGAAATCATGGAGGTCATGGTGGTTGTGGTGGGAAAGTGGTGGGTTGTGAAATAGCAGCTGTCTCAGAATTTCAGCAATATTTTAAAAAAAACCAGCAACTCTGATCGGATTGAAAAATGCAGGCGAAAAAGATCATAGGTCAGGTATGGTGAGGTGAGACATGTAGATGTTAACAGGAGGAAATAATGGCATTCACCCACAGAGGAATAAAGGCAGAATGAGAATGAGGGATGATAGGATTGATGTGAAGATGATGTGATGTTTGTTTGAAGACTATCTGATTGATTGAAGTAAATTTAAAAAAATCACGTTGGGAGCAAAGAGCAGTGTGATGGCTCCTGCTTTCTGCCATGATGTTTTCAGTTCGGTTCAGCATCTGTTAAATCGAGCATCTGGTCTGATCTGGTCTCTGTCGGTCGGTCGGTCGGTCTAGAGCAGGGGTGACAAACATGCGGCCCGTGGGCCAGAACCAGCCCGCTGAGGGGTCCAAACCGGCCCACTTTTCCTTCCTGTCCTTCCTCCCTTTCTTTCTTTCTTTCTTTTTTCCTTCTTTCCTTTCTTCGTTCCTTTCATCTTTCCTTCCCGTCTTCTTTTCCTTCCTACCTTCCTTCCTCCCACCATTTCTTCCTTCCTTCCATCTGTCCTTCCTTCCTCCCTTTCTTTCTTCTTTCCTCCCTGCGTTCCTTCGTTCCTTCCGTCCTTCCTTCCTGTCTTATTTTCCTTCCTTCCTTTTTTTCTTCCTCCCACCCTTCATTCCTTCCATCTGTCCTTCCTTCCTTCCCTTCTTTTCCTTCCCTCCATCTTTTTAATGATCCGGCCCACATTAGATCAAATTGGTCTGTATGTGGCCCTTGAATGAAAATGAGTTTGACACCCCTGCTCTAGAAGGAGTGATAGTATTTTGACTTCTCTTGACCAGATTGCTTCCAGACGTTCCAGTTTAAAAACAAGAAATATCGAAATCATTTTTACTGATGACATTGATACTGAGGATGCACCTTCCATTTTAGACTCTCCATGAGCTTTCCCCATTCACATTTTATCAGTCTCTAATATCATCTCTGCACACAAGATTCTCATAAAATTTGCAGAGCATATTTATACTCTCAGAAGGATAGCCCATTTTTTATTCTAATGATCCCCATGACCCTCCTTCTAATGTCACTATCAGTACAAACTAGATCTTACATTTATCAGTTTGAAACCATAGTTTATATATTCAATTTTGTTATAGGTACTTTAAAATGTACTTTAAAATATTACTTCAATGTTTGCCTGACTTTTAAATGTTTTTCTTCTCACTTTCAGTTGATCACAGACCTTGGACCTTTGGAGTGGGTGTTTAATACCCCAAAACATCACAGAGTTCATCACGGTGAGATAACTTCTGTTTTATACTGGATAGTTTAATGTCGGAGTAGACCCGCTGTTCCTCCGCGTCGAGAGGAGCCAGATGAGGAGGCTCGGGCATCTAATCAGGATGCCTCCCGGACGCCTCCCTGGTGAGGTGTTCAGGGCCCGTCCCACCGGTAGGAGACCCAGGACACACTGGAGAGACTATATCTCTCGGCTGGCCTGGGAACGCCTCGGGGTCCCCCGGGAAGAGCTGGACAAAGTGGCAGGGGAGAGGGAAGTCTGGGCTTCCCTGCTTAGGCTGCTGCCCCCGCGACCCGACCCCGGATAAGAGGAAGAGGATGGATGGATAGTTTAATGTTTTACTGGTTGATGATCACCAGGACAATGCCCATAAATAGCAATATCAAACATTTGTTCAATGCTGAAAGGTTGATAATGATTTAATGTCATTGGGTTGATGTACTAACAGGATGTGGGGAAAAATAATGTTAATGAAAAGACGTAATGGCCGGTGTCAGCGATTTTTGTTTTTTGACATTCTCTGTGCAAAATTGACCAAGTGTTATCTCAACAGGAAGGAACCTTTATTGCATTGACAAGAATTATGGAGGAATTCTGATCATATGGGACCGATTATTCGGTAAGGAAAAGTAATCAGATGTTTGCTCACGGCTGTTTTTAAGAATGAAAATATCATTACTTGGTTTTGGACAGAAACCAGAAGTTGTGGTGTCACCCATTACTTTAGCTTTTAAACTTTGGACTTAGTTTTGCATCGGAGTCCAAAATCTGGAAATGTCGGGAGGAAACTGATCAAATTTTGAAGTGTACATTACCCACAAATCCTTAGGGCCAGTTTTATCTCTTTGTGGTACGACAGTTTAAAGAGATTGAACTCACAAAAAGTGATCTCAGCTTTCTTTTTGCTTCTCGCTAGCAGATTTATTATTTAATGACTGCTGCTATTTTTTTCCTATCAACGATGGTAAACATGTGTAAGGTGTCACTAATGAACCCACCAGTGAATTACCACTAACTCTGTGATTCTCCTTAGCTTTTTAGCTCCTTTGGGTTAAGGTTAGGGTTAGGGTTAGGGTTAGGGTTAAGGTTAGGGTTAGGGCTCTTACTCTCTTTCAATCTCTCTTGTTTCCAACAGCAGGTAGCTCTTAGCAATAAAGCTATGATAAACCCAGTGTACCCTACCTGCTCAACACCAAATAGCAAGCAGATACAGTTGGCACATTACATAGTGAAGCATTTAGCTGCTAAAAAAAAGCCAGATATTTCCCTCAGGGGTTGATAGAGACCTAAAACAGAGTTTAAAGAGAATGAATATTGGACATACATTAGCCAGTTGGCCTGAAACAAGACTCTACATATAATGCTATTGTTGGATGCTGTTTATTTTATTTGTTGCATTGGCCTCAAGTGTCAAAAAAGCCTTTTAAATACAATTTAAGGTATTTATTTATGTTTTTCTTTTGTTTGTTTCCAGGTACCTTTGCTCTAGAGACAGACAAAGTGATTTATGGACTTGTATATCCTATCAAGACATTTGAGATCCTCCGTATTCAGGTCAGTCCTGCCTTCCTTCAATTACATCGCTGTCATTGGGCCTAGGCATGGGACGATAACCGTGTTCAAGGTGTACCGCGATTTGAAAAAGCCACGATAACCGAAACCGCCAAATTTTCTGTCGTACCGTTCCTGAGGTATGAGCTGTTTTTAGTCTGGTCAAAGACAGGAAGTGCTGGTCAAAGACAGGAAGTGCTGGTCAAAGACAGGAAGTGCTGGTCAAAGACAGGAAGTGCTGGTCAAAGACAGGAAGTGCTGGTCAGAAATCCCTCAGGTGGTGCAGCTGCAGCGTAGAGTATCACGACCCCTCACACTGTCATTACAGATTCAGGTTAAATGAACATGTCTGTCTTTATTTTTCTTCCTTTTAGGAACATTTTAGAGCTGGAATCACAATACCACCATACCGTGAAACCGTGATATTGTTTCTTATGGTTATCATACCGCCAGAATCTCATACCGGCCCATGCCTAGTTGGGCCACTGTTGGAGCAGCTCGTTCACATCAATCTGAGTACAAACACCTTCAGCAGATGAGGCGTGAGCTCATGTTTCCCTCGCCCCGACTGAGAGGCTATTTTGTAACCATAACATTATTACTCCTTACTCTAAACAAACTGCCTAGCAGAGGTGAAGGAGGCCAATAAATGAGATGCCGGGAGGTAGATGTTGTGATTATTTTTGCTGCCCTCACCGTTGGCAGAGCAAAGCACGAGCGACGTCCTGCCCAATGAAAGCAGAAACATTTCTACTCAGGATTAATTATCACAGCTATTGCTCCGTTAACATTGATCAGTTAAATGTAGCGTTTGATTGTATATTGATGTTTGACTTGGGTGTTTTCTTTTTTTTTTCTTTTTTTATTCCAGTCATTCTACTATTTGTATTTGTGGAAAAAATCCAAGACTTACAAGAATATCAGCAACAAATTGTCGACTTTCCTCAACGGTCCAAGTTGGAAGCCTGGTAAAACTCGACTGGGTGACCACAAAGGCAATCCCAAGGTTGGTTAAAAATTATCTTTGTTTCCATCATTCCTGAAGGAGGAACAGTCATTTGTTTCTCGGCAATGTCCTCAAACTTCATTACATATCATTGTGACACACTTGAAGCTCAGGCCTAAATGACTCACAGCATTCCTTATTGCAGGATTCACATATTCGAAAAGTTTTACAAGGAACTGCCACATCAAATAAAAGCTGCAAAGCCTTTGTAGAGGGAACACAATAAGTTCATTTTCACCGTCTTTAAACGCAGTCTGCGGGATTAAAACCGCATGCAGTTGAGGGCAACTCTGTGTGTGTGTGTGTGTGTGTGTGTGTGTCTGTGTGTGTGTGTGTCTCTGTGTGTGTGTGCGCGCAGAAAGAAATACAGGCTCCAGTTGAATGACCCAGCGGTTAGCTTTGAAATAACGCTGATGGTGTCACATATTTAGGTCCCCCATGCTTCACACTTAAAAAAAAAAAAAAAAAAAAACTCCCCCTTTGCCTTTACGATTAAATTGGCCCTTAAACTCAGCGGGGTGATTCTAAACACGGATTGAGCTGGCATTTAACCGAAATATCTTGAAAGGCTTCCCGTAGACGGCTGCTCGCTGATATCTGCCGGTGGGTGAAGGAGGGAAAGGAAAGAGAGCGGAGTAAAGGACAGAGAGAGAGAGAGACAGAGAGACAGAGAGAGAGAGAGACAGAGGGACAGAGAGAGAGAGACAGAGAGAGAGAGAGAGAGAGACACAGAGAGAGAGAGAGAGAGAGAGACACAGAGAGAGAGAGAGAGACAGAGGGACAGAGAGAGAGAGAGACAGAGAGAGAGAGAGAGAGAGAGAGACACAGAGAGAGAGAGAGAGACAGAGGGACAGAGAGAGAGAGAGAGAGACACAGAGAGAGAGAGAGAGAGAGAGACAGAGAGAGAGAGAGAGAGAGAGAGAGACACACAGAGAGAGAGAGAGAGAGACAGAGAGAGAGAGAGAGGGTTGAACGTGTTTCAGCTTTTTGAGAATAAGCAGAGCAGCGTGCTGGAATACCTACAGGGTTGGGGATGGGATGCGGGGGGAACCCACATATGGTGATTGGGTTCCTCAGGATCTTGGGAAACCCCCTGAATGTAGAGACAGGCGTCTGTGATAGGCCAGTTTTATTTTGTTTTCATACTTCATCCCTAAAAGAGGACACAGTTTCAACATAGAGCCCTTAGTCAGACCTAATTACTTATCGTTGGGACGCAGGGGCAGACAAAAACAGGTCAAATGACTCAGGGAATTCTTACAGAGGGACTCATATGTTCCTTAGTGTTTGGGGGAAACCGCTACACCCAATAAATCCTGGACGACTTTGTAGATGGAACACAACAAACTAATTTTCACCACTTTTGAGATTCAGCCAGTAAAAGACTCAAATAACAGCTTTTTTTTTTTTTACTCTCAAGTCTCAAGATCTTTAAAAATATACACATACAGTAAGAAGTAGAAAGGATTTGGGAATTGAGAAAGGTCAACAAGTTTGAACCTGTTTCTCCATTAAATTTTCCTAAAAGACATTTAAAGACATTTAGAAGTCTCATTAACATTGACTCTATTGTTTCTGTCTCTCTTTTTTTTTGCCTTAATGCTTTTTTTATTGTCCTTTTGTAGTTATAATAGATTTTGATCACTTACTCACTCACTTCTTTATGTCATTCAACACTGTTCATCTTTCTCTTGCTGGATTCAAATTACATACCCACACATACTGTATGGGATTCATGGGTAATGATTCATGCATGTACTGAAAATGATATTGAGGACAACAGTCAGTGTGGGTGTTTTGGGGAAAGTGTAGTTGCCCCCTCCAATGTGCCCACTCTGTTCTGATGGCCAGCTTGTGGTGACTCCTGGAGCTAAGTAAAGAAAAAGTAGAAGTAAGATCTTTATTTGAAATGAAAACCCCTCAATTATATCTGTACATATTCAAGCTCAAATTTGAAGCAAGTGGAGCAACCTTAGCAACAAGGACTACAGACAGGCGGCCATTTGTGGGCAAGTGTGAACGATCTGACGTCATCACGAGGAGGAAGTCGAGGCAACGTCGCAAACGAAGCGTTCAGAGCAGGCGTTTACCTCAAGTTTCACAACTGTGACCGTGTTTAACCCTTTATAGGACACTCATTGAAAGGAAGGAAGGGAGGAAGGAAGGGAGGATGGAAGGAAGGAAGGGAATGAAGGAGGGAGGAAGGAAGGAAAGGAAGGACGGAGGAAAGAAGGAAGGAAGAAAGGAAGGAAGGAAGGAAGGTAGGGGGTGGAAAGAAAGAGAAGGAGGGAGGGAGGAAGGGAAGAAAGAAGGAAGGAAGGAAGGAAGAAGAAAGGGGGATGGAGGAAGGAAAGAAGAAAGGGAGGAGAGAAGGAGGGAGGGAGGAAGGACAGATGGAAGTAAGGAAAGGAAGGAAGGGAGGAGAGAAGGAGGGAGGAAGGGAAGGAAGGAAGGAAGGAAGGAAGGAAGGAAGGATGGATATTTTGGGATATTTACAGAAGTTACCAAATATAATTATTTGCCCAATAAAGGGTTAACAGACATCCATCCATCATAGCAGCATCACAAGAAGCATGCGTCCCTCTTTTCAGCCCACGTTTTGTTTGACTACGCTGTAAACTGACACCCACACCTCACCTCACCTGTGCTGTGACATCTGGAGGTGGAGGACGAGGAAGAAAAGAACGATTCAGAGAACAACCACACAGTTTTTTATAAATGTTAAAAGTCTAAACATACAGCTCTGACCCATGATATCGCTCCTCTGCCAGCTGCTACCAACAACAAGATGAAGTGTGGGTTTGTATGATGGCTGCAGTTAGCTACGTAGTTCACTAGAAAAGACAGGAATGTTGACATGTAGATCTGGCATGGACACAGGATGAGAAGTTTGAATCTAGGTATGGCATGATAACTGTGTTCAAGGTTCACCGCGATTTGAAAAAGCCATGATAACCGAAACCGCCAAATTTTCTGTCATACCGTTCCTGAGGTATGAGATGTTTTTAGTCTGGTCTAGTCATATAAATCCTTCCTTCCTTTTTGTCTGTCCTTCCCTCCTTCCTAATCCCTCTTCCTTCCTTCCTTCCTTCCTTCCTTCCTTTCCTTCCTAATCCCTTTTCCCTCCTTCCTTCCTTCCTTTTGTCTTTCCTTCCCTCCTTCCTTTCCTTCCTAATCCCTTTTCCCTCCTTCCTTTCCTTCCTTTTGTCTTTCCTTCCCTCCTTCCTTTCCTTCCTAATCCCTTTTCCCTCCTTTCTTTCTTTCCTTCCTTCCTTCCTTCCTTCCTTCCTTCCTTCCTTCCTTCCTTCCTTTTGTCTTTCCTTCCCTCCTTCCTTTCCTTCCTCATACCATTCCTAAGGTATGAGCTGTTTTTAGTCTAGTCAAAGACAGGAAGTGCTGGTCAAAGACAGGAAGTGCTGGTCAAAGACAGGAAGTGCTGGTCAGAAATCCCTCAGGTGGTGCAGCTGCAGCGTAGAGTATCACGACCCCTCACACTGTCATTACAGATTCAGGTTAAATGAACATGTCTGTCTTTATTTTTCTTCCTTTTAGGAACATTTTAGAGCTGGAATCACAATACCACCATACTGTGGAACCATGATTTTTTTTCTTAAGGTTATCATACCGCCAGAATCTCATACTGGCCCATGCCTATTTGAATAATTTATGAATTTTTTCTCATTTCACTGTATAACATTATTCTCTCTGTTACACTGTGCAAGCTTGTCACTGCACTGAATGAATTGCTGTTGTCTGTGTTATTGAAGTATGAGCATGCTGTCAGGTGTGAGAGTCTGTGCAACAAAAAATTACTCCAAAAAACCCCAAAAGAATGAGGGATTGAAATATGTTGTATTTTCCATGTGCAGGTTACAGGAAAGGAAGTGCCTCATGTTCCCAGCTGGCCGCTGCATTTACAAGTTTATGTGGTCCTACATTTCCTGCTGGTGCTGCGGACTTACCATGATTTGTTTGAAAACAAGATGGTATGTATTTGTCACATTAAGAAAACTTTTAAATGTCAGCAGACACAAAGAATAAAAGGGGATTTTGTCTTTTATGTTCATTGGAAGTTTTACTGCCTTGAATACTTAAATAGATTTATAGGATAAATAGATAGATAAGACAGTCTTAATGTCAGCAGGGAAAACTAAATGAGAGTAAAGCTTTCATTTCCAACCATTCCCTGCAAATGCACAACCAAAGAAATAATATAACAGAAAGCATACACAATACAACACAAATACAAGACAAATAACTTATAAAATCCCCCCAAAATCTCAAAAAAACAAAAGAAACAGTCATTGATGGTAGTCCTGCAGAAGAGACGAGCTTTTTGCATTCCTTTATGTCAGTCAGACTTCTCAGTCCCTGGATTGATGCTGGTGACCTTCTGGTCACAAACTGGCTACTGTTATGTTTAGGCTACTGTAATTACTCATATAAAGTATGACAAGGTGGTCCAAAGCTCTTAATTTAAGACTGTTGGAGTTCTGCATGTTTGTTTGCCAACATTATTTCACCTAATTATGCAGTTTGTTGTGGCTGGTCTGTGGTTGAGTAGAGTCCTCTACTTAGCCAGCAGGAAAAGACTAGCTCTGTCTAACATCATGACAGAATGACTGATCGGCATTCCCCTTTAGAACAACCTTTGTCTATTATTTTCCACTCGACGAGCCAAAAGACCCCCTTCCTCCTTCTTCAGAAAAAAAAGAAACAGGTCTCCTCAACAGTTATCTTTGGAAGGCTTTTTTCCCTAGGCATAGTTTTGGTTAGCCAAAAAGTGCTGTCACGCCCAGCTCCTCCAAACTCCCAAATAAAATGGCCTGTCTTTGTGATCACTACCTCCGTGGTGCTCCTTCAGTTGTGGTCCCCCCTCACACACACACACACACACACACACACACACACACACAGATACACACACACACACATTCACACACACATACACAGACACACATTCACACACACATACACACATCACCCCTCTAGGGTCGAAGGCTCCCCTCCTTCTCGGCGAATGAAACACCAGCTGGTGGTCCAGCAGTGAACACAAACGCCTTAATTGTCGAGTCAACCATTTCCCAACCCAAATAGCCTTCAGGATGCAGCAATCAGGACTTGGAGGGAAAATAACAAAGTGAGCACTCTGGCCCAACAATAAATCATGTCACTGTTATGTATTTATACCCACATGTTCGCTAGCTGCTTATTTAGCTTGACAATTGATGATACACTGCAGGACAATTTATGGGCTTTTGCGTTAATTCAAAGCCATGAAAACATTACTATTTCAAACAAGTGAAGCTACTCTTCAATTACATCATCAGCAGGCCAACGTGCACTTTTTATTATAGGTTAGCTTAACAGCTCCTATTAGAGGCAGCGAGGGAAATTGACCAAGTCAAGAACTCTCATCTCACAACGACTCTCCATTAGTGTTTTTATGATTGCATAATTTAAACCTGAGTACATGCTGTGATATTAGTTACAATTTAAAGACATACAGGGACACAAAGTCTGATCATTTGTCAAAATATTGCACCTAAATTTTCTTAATTGTGTGGACTCCCTCTTCAAGATGTTATAAGTGCAATTTTTACTGTCCCCTTGACTGAAATGACGGTAATACTGTCACTACACAGGACTAGTGAGTCAGCATTTACTTCACCAAGCTCCAAGGTTTGCGGCTTTCAAAGCAGACTTTCCAGTCCATGTTGTATTTTGGGGAAAAAAAAACTTGCACAAGTACGGCATATTTTCTACTTTTATGTCCTCGCCATGATTTCTTCTCATCAGAAAGAAAAGTGGTACAGATATGTGATTGAATCAAACTCTATGTGAAGTTTTAATGAAGATTAACACACATGAGAGTGATTTCAGTGCAAATGATCAATAGTGTAGCATTTATATCGTCTTCATTATTTAGTGTAGTAGCATTTCACTAATGAGGTGCTGGTGCATTCTCTCAGAGGTAACTCTGTCCAACCAGCCTTCATGAAGGTTGTCATAATAACGGCTGCTATAATGGTCTGAATAATGATTTAATCTGCTTCGTCTCAGGGGACAACAGAAAAAACATAATCAGCCCGCTGCTCATGGCACTGTGTTGCCAACAGATGTTAAGTTTCATTTCTATCCTCTGCAGATATTACTGCAGTTTGACACTCGATCACACAGAAAATGAACACAGTCGCAGAAGCAAAAAACACTTAACTTTCCATTTTCCCAAAAAAAAGAAAAGGAAAAAAAAAAAGTCCTGCAAATGTGACTCCAGCTGACAACACTGAAGGAGTTTCTCTCTCCTGGCTGTTTGCCCACCAGGGTGATACACAGTCAAACAAATAAGATCATGTGACCAAACACGTCTGGTCTGCTGGGTTATTAAACACAGATAAATTCACATAACCTCTGATACCATAATTATTCTTCAGTCATTACACCTCTTACCAAAAATAACTGTATCTGTAGCCTTTGAACTCTAATGCAGTTTGCTTTTGATCATTCAGCTTTAACAAACTTTGACAGTCTCGGATGACTTTTTAGCTCCGAATCTTCCCGTCCTGATTCTTGGAAGACATAACCATATCATCTCTCACTGTTCCCATGTGTGAGCTAATAGTTGTTATGGGGGGGCTTATGGATTATGAGGTTCAGATAAACATAAAGAAATACTGTTTTATTGCATCCTGTTGATGGGTTGATTTTTTATGCTGACTATATATGGTCTTCAGGGTATGTACAGTATGGGAGCAGTCGGTGAGATTTGGCTGTTAGGTTCTGTATTGAGTGTCGGAGAAATATAAACCTAAGCTGACAGCCCACGGCATCCTCAGGAGACACCGGGCTTCCAGCTGCTACCCTGAGCCAAGGCCGTAGGTTAGGGAACACAAATTAGGCTGTACATCACGTTCTGTACTCGCTGCATTTGTGTGTTTGTGCGAGTCTGTTTGTGTGTGTGTGTGTGTGTGTGTGTGTGTGTGTGTGTGTGTCCCTGTTCGGAAAAGGTCAGTAAGAATCTGCATGGGATTTCTGCTCCGTTGTTGGTTGTTTTGGCTCGGTTCAGACGCTATCGGGATTCAAACTGCAGTCTCTTCCACTGTGGTCAAGTCCCCTGTCAAGACCCATCGGGGATGATTAGAGCGTCTATGTAAACTAGGCATGTCAGTGTAAAGTAAGAGGTGGAGTGCATTTGCTCCAAGATACCGTATGTGCCAGTACATATTCTGAAGGTCAGACATATTTTGGTTGGCATTGCCAAGTAAACAGTCCAACAGCCATGTGGTTTATGACTGCTCTCCCAGTAAGGTCTCCTGTGGATGTAACTTAACAGGCCGTGATATTGATTTAAGTTTTAGATTCTAATGTATTTTTTCCCAAACTTCATCTCTCATGGAGTGTAAACATATCTCAAACCTAGGTGCTGTCTCAGCTAACCATTCTGGGGATGACCGGCTACGTTCTGCTCACTCTCACCTCCATGGGCTTCATCATTGACCAGAGGTACAGTACTGCTGACATTGGTTTATTATTTATTTCTATGGAAGTGGAAAGAGGGGAAATGATGGGTGAGACAGAGAAACAGGGAAAGAAGGCTCAACCTCTAGTTTCTCAATCTGGGGGTTGAAACCCTCCAAGGAGTCAGTAGATTAATCAAAGTGGTCGTGAGATGTTTAACAGGACACAAGAAGAAGGAATAATACCATATTGCTAATAGTGCTAAAATGTTTACCTTATTAGTCCATTGACAGAAAATGAATTGATAACATATTTGATAAGTTATTCATTGATTGTTCGTTATCCAGCAAAAAGTCATTTAGAAGGCTGTGTCTAAATGATCTGATGACTTTGTAAAACACAGCTGCCTTGTGGCGTTAGCTGCTCAGTTAATATGTGGGCTCGTATTCAAGTTCATTCAAACTCATTTTATGTTAGTGCACATTAGTTCAAACTTGATTTTTTAAAAAGTGAAAGCCCTACTTTGCATTCTGAACTGTTGATTTATGTTTCCCACTGTTTCCTTTTAGATTTTATATAATTAAAAGGTTAAATTTGTGCTCTTCAATCACACAAATATTTTTTTATGCCTTTTTATCTAATCAGTGCATTTATTTGTGAAATACTGGATAGTTGTACGACTTCAGGTTTCTAAAACTATTCAGATGAAAATGGAAAATCACTCTTTGGGTGTGCTACTTGCATATCCCAGACTCATGCAACCTGTGACCGCAGAGTCAAGAGCTGACTTTGTTTCGCCTTCAAGAAAAAAAAAAAGTTTAATTAATACCAGCACAGAGATCTGAAGCCCCATTCAGACATGATTAATATTCCAGGGTGGAAATGGTTAATACATTATAAACTCATTGTTCTGGAAAGCATTTGAGCCAAATTACATGAGGTGATTATGTGATGGTCCATATAGTATTAACTAATTAGCCAGTAATTTTGTTTTATGAAAAATTAAATTATTTGGACAGACAGTTACAAAGTCTACTAAGAAGGGTACTGGTGTCTGAGATTAGTCACATAAAATCAGGTTAAAGTGGACCTAGGGCTGGGCCATTATGGCAAAAATCAAAATCACGATTAATTGCCCAGCCCTAAGTGGACCTATTGTGCTCATTTCCTCTATATTTTTATTTAGGGATTCCACTACTGTACATTAGTGGTATGGTACTGGTCCTTTATGCAGCCCCTCAGTTCAGCCTCTGTCTGAAATAGGAAGGTATAGCCCCGTGTCTCTTTAAGACCCCTCTCCTGATTTCGGGAAGCCTGCAAAGGGGCAGCCGTATCAAGAGTTGTGTTAAGTTACTGCCGATGCAAACCCAACATTTCCTGCTTTACTGCTTCATATTAAAAGCTTTACAATGGTGAAACAATATGGGACTTTTATTGTGAAGAATTTACAGGAAATTAAATGTGTTCATCAGCGAATTAGCAGAGTTTCATTTGGGGAACTACAACTGGGCGACACAACAAGATATGGAGATATTTGGAGCTCTTTGTTCAACAGTTAGAAATAATGCAGGGAAGAATAGTACAAGCAGAAACAGCCAGAGTGATGATGATGTCTGCTGTGTAATGGAAAAACGCTCACAGTGTGCCAGCTCGAATCAAGGCTCGATGTGACTACCCTCATAACAATGGAAAAATGCCATAATGTTAGTCAAGCAGAGCAGTGAACTACTTTGCGTGGAGCACATGAACATATAAAGAACTCCATCACAAGTGTTGGGAGCGTTCAGAGCAGTCTGAAGCTGGTGCTTTTTGTTCATAAAGATGATTTCTGCATCATTATTTTTTACACTTTGGCCACGTTTAATACGAACATCCGACACTTTAACATTACATCTGTGATTGAAAATAAGGAAGAAGACACATGTGCCCTTAAAGCAGGGGTGTCAAACATGCGGCCCGTGGGCCAGAACCAGCCCGCCGAGAGATCCAATCCGGCCCAGTTTCCTTCTTCCTCATTTCCTTCCTTCCGTCTGTCTCCTTCCTACCTTTCTTCCTCCCTTCCTCCTTGTCTTCTTTTCCTTCCTTCCTTCCTTCAGTCTGTCCTTCCTACCATTCTTCCTTCCTGTCTTCTCTTCTTTTCCTTCCTTTCTTCCTTCCTTCCTTCCTTCGGTCTGTCCCTCCTACCTTTCTTCCTCCGTTCCTCCTTGTCTTCCTTTCCTTCCTTCCTTCCTTCCTTCCTTTCTCCTTGTCTGTATTTCCTTCCTTTCCTTCCTTCCTTCGTCTGTCCTTCCTTCCTACCTTCCTTCCTTCCTTCCTTTTAATGATCCGGCCCACATGAGATCATATTGGTCTGTATGTGGCCCTTGAATGAAAATGAGTTTGACACCCCTGCCTTAAAGCATATGATTAAGCATAGCATGGCATTCAATGAAGAAGACTCCCTCACAGTGAGCCACATGAAGAGCTATGAAGAGCTATTCTCAACAACATTTAATACCAAATATGAGCTAACACAACTACCTGCTGGAGGGCACTGCATCTAGAGGAAGACCAGCAACATGGCTGGAGGACAAAAGCTGTGCATTTGCAACACAACCAGGTATTTATTTTACTCTCTCTCTCTTTCTCTGAATGTGTGCAAAGCTTTTTTTAATTACTTGGTTTATTATGACCTATATATATATTTTAAATGTCAACCAGAAATTCAGGATCGGTCTCTGTTACACCTAGATTTACTCAGTCTTTTCCATCTCTGCTCCCATTTCACTGTGAAAGGAAACAGATGAGGGGTGGGGGTGGGGGAGCAGCCACTAGTGTCCCCACACCTGCAGCAGAACAGCCTGTTGACCAGACAGACGCAGCATATGGAGACGAGCTGGAAAAAAAACTCCACCCAAGAAGACGGCACTGGAAGATCTCTTCTGGGGGACTTTAACTAAAGCAGCAGCACCACAGTCCATCAGTCAGATTGATGCAGAACAGTCCCTCACAAGCTGTCCGCTCAAGTGGTGGAAAGAAAATACTCAGCTGTACCAACTGCTCTACCCTTTGAGCAAAAGCATACCCCTCCATACCAGCCATCTCTGTTCCTGTGAAAGGGTTTTTGTGACCACAGGGGATAACGTAAATGTCCAGAGATCTCATCTTCTGCTTGAAAATATAAAAGATATTGTCTGTCTCACTTTTACAAAGAAGAAAACTAGATATGCATTATTTTGCATAGTTTATAATTTTAAAAAAGGATTCATTTTGTCCAAGAAATAAAGGAATCTATTTCAGTCATAGATTGTCTTCGATGTCTTTTATCTTAAAAAAATCCTGACATAGGTATCATGAATTGTTCTGAATTGTGAGTTGAGTCATATGTACAGTAGTTACTTTCTTGGATTAAAAAGCATACAGCATTTCACAGAAACAACTTTATTTCTGTTCTCATTTTTAAATGTATTTTCCAAACATGAGTACAATGGGTTTGTACTGCAGTCTCATTTGAATAGCAGCCTTTATTAAATAAGCTTTAACCTCAGCATTAGCACCTAATAAAGTCAGTCAATAATACAACTGAAATAAATCCATCACATAAAATTATAGTTTCATTTCCAAAAGTGTCTATTTATATATTTGAGGTAGATTATGTCTGTCTTTGCTGTCTAAACAACACATTAACTAGTAATCTTCTGACTAACCGAACCGAGTGTTGTATGAAACTACAGCTCAGTGTCCTCTCTGAGTCATACACAAGTCTCTGAGGTTTCGGTTTGTATTAGTTTCTCTTTGCTAAATGTGTGAAAAGTTGCAGTAAAGTAGCAAAATGATAAGTTATTGCAAATGTAGTGATTTCTTGTATTCGTGCTAATTATTGCTATCGCTAAATCGCAGTTTCCTCATAACAGCTGACATTTAGCCCATTTGATGAGCTGGGTGTTCTTACTCTTGTTATATGAATTATTAAAAACTTTTCCTACAGTTATTCTGGTTCCCAAATAAGAGCAGACATCAGAGTTAGTGAGTTGGCATCTGTCGAGTTTACAGAAACCTCTCTACTACAGTCTTCAGCTGTTACATAGAACTCAAACTGTGTGCTGGACTGATGAAACTCAATAACACCAAATGCAAAAACTCACAGATTGTAAGATTAAAATAACCCAAGCTCCCCTAGAGAAATGTATCTCATCTGAATGGGATTTTAATCTCTATAGCACGTGTTGCTGGTGTCATATATCTGCCGTGTAGCAGTGGAATTGACCTGCTAATAGACCATGACTCCTCGCATAAAACGTCAGGGGTCAAATCTATTTGAACTCAATCAGCTCTGTAAATTGAAGGTTCTCCCATTTAAAAAAAAAAACTCGATTATTCCTGAAACATCATCACTGCAGAGTCTGTCCTCGACGTGAAGGCCGGGGCGTCAGTAAGGTGAACAAATGGAGCTGAAATGTCATTGAGCCTCAGTGTTGTGTTGTCAGCTGATGTGTCTTGTCTTGTTCAGGCCAACAGCGGCTGTCCTGGAGATGCTGCGCTGTGTCGTCATGGTGACAATGCAGAGGTACAGCTACGTGAAGCCCCTGCTGCCTGCTCTAGCTGTTCCAACAGAGGTAACAACCTGCAGTTTCTTTTGTTCTGTAGCAATTGAAAATAACATCTTGATCCTTCTATAATAGACAATAGAGCTGAAACTGATGATTATGTTCATTATCGATGAATCTGGTTATTTGCTTGATTAATTGATTGATGTATATTACATTTCTCAGAGCCCAGGACATGTTTCCAGATGTCTTGTTTTGTTTGGTCAACAGTGAAAAACCTCATAATATTCAGTTTACTATCGTAACAAACTTACTTTCCAGAAGCTAACCAGCAAAAGTTCATAATTTTTTCCTAAAACTATTAAATGACTATCAAAATATTAGCTGCTGATTTATTTTCTGTGCATTGTCTAATCAATTAATGGACCAATTGTTGACACTCTCACAGACAAATTGACCCAACTCTGCACACTTTCAGTAAGATGTATTACATTGGCAGGACTTTTACAGAACACTTGTAGAAGTCAGGGTATCTAAAATTCCCAACTTGATTTTCAAAGTCTGGGAACATTTTGAAAAGAATCATTCCAGGTCTTAGTAACTGTGGAAAGTTAATTAAACAACTCCTGCTAGAATCATTTTCTTGTATTTAGTAATTTGTTATAACAAGACAACTTAGTGATGCCAGTATCCATGACAGTATACATAGACATACTGAAATCTTAAAATTATGAAATGATCGTCTAGAACGCTCTATATGTGTTTGCCTTTGATTGTGTGTGTTGTGTGGTCTGTTTTGTGTGTGTGAAATGTGTGTGAGCTGGGTGCTAAGTCCAGCTCTGCAGCCCTGTGATCTATGAGTCCAGATGCGTCTCCCAATTGACCATAAAATTGGCGTGCCTTTCTGGATCTGGCAGCCTGACTGTAGATGGCGGCTGACCTCTCATTATTTGCCCTCCTCCCTCTCTTTTCTTTCTGCTCTCTCTCTCTCTCTCTCTCTCTCTCTTTCTGCCCGCCCTTGCTGCTTGCCATCTCAGCCAGTGTGAACGAGAGCAACACTTCTGGAACCAATTAGTGCTGTCTGCTGCTAACTAGAGCCGGCTGATGAGATTTGCACGTGAGCGCTGAGTCGCTGCTTTTATTGTCCTCTGACTCCACATCTGTGCTTCTCAGGTGTTCAAAAGACAACTTTCTACAATTTTCTTCCTTTTTTTTCTCCTCACCATCAAATAGACTAAAACTGAATGAATTACATTTTTTTTGTAAAGGCATGTCTAAAATGAGGTGCATATCCAATCAGCTTCAGGGCAAAAAAAAAAAAGTCTTGATTTATGCTGCACATGCTGCACGGCTGTGTCACTTTGACAGCACTGTAAGTTTTATGCAGCCTTTCCCTTAAGTGAATCATTAGGCCTCATTTCAAGTCGCAGTACATCAGGTTGAGCCGAATAAATGTCTCGCTTGCAGGTGGGGCTCATTGAAAATCCTCACAATTTACTTGAAATGGTTCCTGACATATTTGTGCCCTTTGCTCAGAACTACAGCAAAGGGGAAAAAAACATGAAACCACCCCCCAAACTTGAAGGTACTTTAATGATATATGGGTCTGACGCATGAGGTGAACGGCTAGCTCTTTGTTGCAGAGGGGGGCGTGTTTTAAAGTCGAGCCAATCAATTAACAGTCACTCGAAATGGAGGAGGGGAAATTCACATTTAATTGTATTCAGGCCCCATGCAACTGTACAGTTGTGTAAAGTGGTGGTGAGGGGGGGGGGGCTACAAAAAAAAAAAAAAAAACTACAAAAACTAGGTCGGTTTGTGGTCCTTCAAACCCAGTGGTGTGATATACTGCACCCTCAAAGCTCACAGTGGTATTTATAGTGGCTCTGGAGATTTCCCTTGTAAAGCTGCAGGCTTGACCTGTAAACCAGGACTGCCTCTCGCTCCCAGCCGCCCACTCGCCCGCCCAAACCCACGTCTGTGCCGCTCACATGAAGGCCTCGCCGCTTCAGACGAGACGAGGCTGGCAACCGTGTGTGTGCGTTTGAATGAGCAGGGCTGGTGGAGTGGGGGAGGCGAGGTGGGGTGGGGGCGGGGGTGGTGGGGTGGGGGCGGGGTTGTGTGAGGTTATAGCTGTCTATCCAAGTTATGTTATGGGTGTGTTTGTGTGTGCGCTGTCACCCAATATGAGCATCTGTTTGCCTGTGTAGATCATAGCGACCTCAGCTCGTGCCATCTTTGAGAATTGGATGCCCACAAATAGAGCCAGACTGATACTGGATTACTGAGGCAGATAACGAGACAGCTATTTGACAGCTAAAAATCTGATCATTATTCATTTTTAACGTTGAATTCTTGATAAGGATCATTTTGATTTAATTATTACATAAGTGGGACTGAGATATATATACAGCGTGGGACATTTCACAGTTGAAAAATAAACTTAATGTCAGTATTCTCTGGTGAACAAACTATTTAATGGTAGTTAAAGTTTCTAAATGACTGAAACATACCTTTGACATTGCTGGACTGCAAATATCACTTACCAAAATCTTTGAAATGCTGATATCAGCCTGGCTAATATTCCACACAAGTCCACTAATAGTAGCAATAATATAAGAAATAACTAATATCATTAATATTGTGTATTTAAACTATATAATACACCGTGGTACATTATATACTTTATTTAAAATAATTTCACATGATTATTTTTGACTGTTGCAGATGTCTTTCTTTCATTATTTCCTGACTACTTATTTTATTATCACATGAAGAAGTTTGTCGAGGCGTAAAATCTTAAGTTCAAGTCGATATACCTCTTTCACCCCTCAAGTAATTGTAGTTCCTGTTGTAGTTTTTTGTATCAGGGGCCATTGTTAGTATATCAGGCAGTCTGATGTGGCCCCCAAGTGAGAAATGCTGGGTCTCTCACACTGCCCCGCTGGGTTGCAGCTTGTTAAAAGAAAATATTTTAAGAAAACACTTGTTACCCACATCCTACGTACAGTGAACTAGAGTGCATTAAACTTCAAGACTTCAGCTTTACGTGACTGAAGATCCTTTAACCCTTTACTGGGCAAATAATTATATTTGGTAACTTCTGTAAAAATGTACCAAAATATCCTTCCTTCCTTCCTTCTTTCCTTCCTCCCTGCCTTCTTTTTCCCCTTCCTCTTTTCCTTTCTCCCTCCCTCGTTCCTTATTTCCTCCGTCTTTCCTTCCTTCCTTCCTCCCTCCCTCCTTCTCTCCTCCCTTCCTTCTTTCCTTCCTCCGTCCTTCCTTCCTTCCTTTCCTTACTTCCATCTGTTCTTCCTCCCTCCCTCCTTCTCTCCTCCCTTCCTTCTTTCCTTCCTCCATCCCCCTTTCTTCTTCCTTCCTTCCTTCCTTCCTTCCTTCTTCCCTTCCTCCCTCCCTCCTTCTCTTTCTTTCCTCCCCCCTACCTTCCTTCCTTCTTTCCTCCGTCCTTCCTTCCTTTCCTTCCTCCCTCCTTCCTTCCATCCCTCCATCCATCCTTCCTTCCTTCCTTCCTCCTTTCCTTCCTCTCTTCCTTTCAATGAGTGTCCTATAAAGGGTTAAGTAAATGATGTTAAAGCAGTAGCCTACACAAGTAGAGTGGCGTATGTAGTAACACTGAGTTTGTCACTACTTTTAGCACCTTTGCTAACTGTTATAGCAACATTTCTCAAAATCAATAATATGACACCATTTAGCAGCTTCTTATAAATCTTTGCTAAAGCTGCAAATTGCTGTTTCATTTTTTAAAACCCTATTTGGCAGTATAATCAGTTTGCACCCGAAAGCGGCTTTAGCTTGACACAAATCATTTAACCAGAATCTGAAGCTGGTTGTTCCATTGATTTCTTGCCAATTAGTCTGCAGGCTCTGTTAAAATGCTCCTATGAGCCATTATTCAGAGCTGCTGGCTATTTTAGGTACATTATTCAGGTTGGTTTTTAGGATGGCGCTGCAGTACAGTACAGTACAGTAGATAGCAGACAAGATGCTGTTGAGTTAGGATCCCCAATATGGCTACCACAAGATATGTTATGTCATTATGTGGAATCAGCACTTTTCTAAGAATGTGTCAACAACAGTTTAAATCATAAATTCACAAAGGTTGTAATGCTGTTGTACATGATTGCATTATAATGTGTGGTGTTATTCTCTGTGTGTGTCCACATGCACATGTATTTCTGTCTACTCTGTGTCTGGGGGGCACTTGTGGAGATTGGGCTGTAATGATGTAACACATGGTTGTATTACTGTGTGGGGCCCTGGTCTGCCTGAAGGCACAGAGTAACATGCTGCAGAGCTGAGCTTTCGACGTTGTATGTCCCAGAGTAATTAAGCAGCTTTTCTCTCAAAACGGCCACTAACCGCTGGTGAAGTCACAGTGATTTAAGGGGGGAGCTCGTAAAAATTCACCTGTCTTTGGTCAAGAAAGAGAGAGCTTCTTAGGGCTTCCTATTGGCTCAGGAAAAAAATTAAGTCTTACTTTCTTAGTTAAAATCCACTCTGACAGTTTTCATTATTATCATATAAAACAGAAAATTCCCCAAATAAAAAAATATAAAAGCCTTAGAGGTTTAGACTTTTCCGCTTTGCTTTACTACTGCAATATGACTGAGATGTTTCCTTGTAATAAAATAGTTCAAAACGTTGTATATTAGCTCATGCACGTCTGACACATGAGAGGCAAATCTAAATTTGCGCAGTCCAAAATATAAAAAGAACTCCTCTAAATAGTTTTTAAACCTCATTGGACTTTCCATCTTTTCATCAATGTGCTGATAGTGTTTTCCAATCAAAGAGCTCTTTTTTATGTCAGACTTCCAAGGGAAAGAGAAATGCCCAATGGCCAAAAGAAGAGGTCAGAACAATATTATGAAGTTCATGTCAAACACAAAGGCCCAGGCTCAGCACAAAGCAGCTTTATCTTCAACACATCATCTGACTTGTCCATAAAAATTGCAAATCCCACCCAGTCTGTCCCGGTGTCCCAGCCATGAGCAAGCAGATAAGACAGCAAACGGTGAGAGGTCATTGTTATCTGACTGTGTTGTTTCCACCGGCTAAATCTCAGGTGCGAGAGGCCTTTTTTTTTTCTTTTTTTTTTTTGTTGAAGCAGGAATGTGTGGTAGCAAGAAGCAGCTCTGAGGTTAACAGGATTGTTTGGAGCTATGGAAACTCGGTGAGCATGACATCATCTGAGAGCTCGCAGGAATGGAAAGGAAAGGAAATCTCCTCCCAGGGAGAAAATGGAGGGATTTGAAAGAGAAATGCTGGGTAGGACTGTTCCGTTGGAGTAAACAGCGGGGTGGTCGACCGTACACAGTGTGAAATATTATCACTCAATGTGCAGGGGATCATGCCCGTCAAAGAGTAACCGCTTGGTTTATGTTGTCAAACCACTTGCCAGGTAAAGCTATGGAAATCCAACAGCAATTGGCCCTTTGGGAGTTCTCTAGCAGTATTTAGTTTGGCTTTTGTGGAGTTAGTTTCTGTGGCCAGTGTGCACTTTCTTTTGAATTTGTCTTCCTATTTGTGCTTTAATTCATGGATGAAACACAACAGTCATCCAGTTTATGATGCAGCTTCAGAGCCAGCATGTGAACCTGATTGAACCTGACGATAGCAGCTCTGGGCTTGTTGTTTTTTTTTCTTACAGTATAATTTCTCCCTCTTCTCAAATGCTCATAAAGCTGATTTCACAGAACTGTAATGGCGATTTCCAAAGACGTCTGCTCACAAATTCAAAACATAGCGAATGATAAAAGACTTTCATAATGTTGAAATATAAATAAGTCAAAGAATTTTACTATAAAATCTATCAGAGTAGTGCTGAATGAGGGCTTACTGTATTAATTTAGCAATCTTTATTGCAGTGCGAGCTTTCATCACTCCCTGCTCAGTTTATTAATTTCTCTTTCCCTGCCACGCTCATTGGCTTACTGGCTAACAATCACACGTCCTATACTGTAGTAAAATGAAATTCTTCATAGTCCTTTTTTTCACAATAGCTCAAGCTACAGTATCTTGCCTGAAGTGAGGTGGAAAATGGTTCCTGCTGCCAGGATTTATGAGCAGAAGGGGGTCAAAATTTTGGGCAGACTTCAGATCTAAGGTTGCAAAACAGACAGATTAAACCACAATAAGGTGATTTCCTGGTTTCCTCCTACAAAGACACTCCATGAATTAAAGCTCCACCAATCTACATTTTCTATATTGACAAAGAATCGGTTGACAGAGTGAAATGAGAAGCTCCAAGGTTGCATATTTTTGGTGAGAAGATTGAGATGCATAGATCCAACTTTTGATCCCCTGTTACAACATCTAAGCTGAAGTTATTCTCTGATAAGTAGTACCAATCAAAGTTCCTCCTTTTTTTTCTCCAATGTAAAAATATTTTTCTTGCTCAGACTTGTCTTGGCCACATATCTAAAGTGTCCAGTTAAAGCAAGATATTGAACCCCACTTTGCTCCCGATGGTTAGGAGACCACCATTGGTGTGTGTGTGTGATTGTGAATGGGTGAAAAAGAGAATAGTGCTTTGAATAAAAGTGTTATAGAAGTGATATAAAATGCTGTCCATTTATCTCTGAATAGCAGAAACATATTATTATTACAGGTTGGTGTTCATTGGTACCGATCAGTGCATTCCTCTTTCAGTCCTTTTCTTGTCGGACCTTGATGTTGAGTTCTTGTAGACTTTTTTTTTTGTCTTCTCTGCCTTTTAAGTCATTTCCTCAAAATATTTTTAAGGCCCAGTGCATAGTTCTTGAGTCATGCTCCACAAACTTGCGTGCACACCTGCAAAACTCTGCAATGACACATTTCAGTTGGCATGTGGACCCTGCAAGTGCTTCTGGAAATTTTAAACATTGTGGTCGCAGCTACGCCGACTGTGTGTTGCTTCTTGTTGATGATTGACTTGTCAGTCTGTAGTATCCCCAAAACACTCGTGGTCATCAGACAGGAAACATATTTTTAAGGATGAGAAGAAAAATGAGGCAAGAAGAAAACAACACACATGCAGTACAATGGAGACATGCAGCCCCTGCACAAGTTTTAACAAAGCTGCCTTTTTTCTTCAACAGCCGCGTTCTTGTGTGCTAGATTTGTCCACAGCGCCTTCTACAGTCTCAGAGACCAATGGCAACTCCCACACTGACAACTATGTACACAATGATTGTTGCGGACTCTGCACACACATCCGCAGAGGAGATGGTGTGTGGGTTGGATCGGGGACCATGTGTGAGCCCTCTACATCTTGTTCTGACTCTCCGAGACTTTGAGTTTCAGTGCACATGCATCTCGACGATCCTGCTCTTTGAAACTTTTTGACCTTAATGCGTGAGCCTCTCCAAGGCTTGAACTCGTGAAGGTCTCCGCTCACTTTGTGTTCTTTCTTCTGAGCTGCTTTTTCAGGTGACCCAATTTCGTCCTCTCAGAGGTCCTGAGCTTCCTCTCTGGAAAGACTTCCTGTTCTTTTTGAAACAGGAAGTTAAGTTGCTCTCCTTCTTCTAGCACAGTGTCCCTCTGCTGCCGCATGACCTCTTTGTCTGGCTCCGAAGGCAAAATCCTTGATTGTCAAAATATCTCTGTCCCTGCTTCACTTTTTAAAAATAAAGTATTATTTATGTAGTCCAAAACACGTGAAATAACCAGATGAAAATGAAATAAAAGTAGGATAGATACAGTAATAACCACATGCGAGGTATGAATAACTACAACAGAGTAAAAGCAAAAAGAATAACAGATTCAAGAAAAAACTATTGGAAAAAAAAGTGCATCAAATGAGTCAATCTGATCCTGTTTTCCATCTGATTTTGTTTTGTCATGGTTGTAGTTAAATAAACTTAAATTGGACGGTAGATCTTAGTTTACTCATTTTGATGCCTGATCATTGTAGAGCTGATTGTTGTTGATTACTTCCTCTTGGCCTTTCACAATACCACACATGTGGTAAGGAGACAGAACGGCTTCAAGAAAAGTTGGCTCCAAATTCCACAGTAGGAATGCACAACAGAGACTGTCATCATTTTTATAAATATCAGTGGGTGGATGGAAGGAGTCGGGGGAAAGATACACCTTTTACTGGCCCTCCGAGACTCATTCATCTGTACTTCTCTGAGGAATCCCATTGAACTAATTCACAGAAGAGCCAGACGTCGTCTCTGTGCTCCCTGAAAATACAAACAGGGGCTTGATTTTGCAAAAACAAATGCAACCTTCTGTCCTCTCTTTCCTTTTTTTTTGTGTTTTTCTTTCATCCCTTCTTTCTGGACACGTGCCCACCGCCCTGCCTTTCAAATTTCCGCCGACTACCACGCACTTCACCAACGGGTCTACTATAGTGTGGCCACCCAGGGAACTGTGGTTAATGATGAGGTGAAGACTTCTCTTATTGAAGCTGAAGTGGTGCCAAGCTGCTGGGGTCTGAAGTGAATTGAACAGATATGAAAAGTGTTACTCTCAGGGATTTGTCTCATGTTTTCAATGAGGCATAATGGTCTGGATGAGTCGTTGTTGACCTTACATATGACCTTCTAGCAAACACATGGTAAATGAGTACAAATACCAGATGTGAAAATGAAAACCTCTAAACAACTGTATCATTCTAAATTGGCATATCATCAGACCGCTTAATGTTTTGCTACATTTTCAGTGTACAGCAACTGCCGTTTCACATGTGTTTTGTCTGGCTGCACGATATGTATGTGTGCGTGTGCGTGTGTGTGTGTGTGTGTGTGTGTGTGTGTGTGTGTGTGTGTGTGTGTGTGTGTGTATGCGTGGGAGTGTGACGGTGATATTTCTCATGGCTGTGCTACAGAGCAGGCACTACACTGACTCTCTGGTGGGACGTTAACCTGCTTAGCGTATCCTTCCTGAGTCTGCTCAAACAAGGCGCGCACAGAGACTGTATATCTGCTCAAATGAACAGACAGGAAGTCCTATGTGTGTGTGTGTGTGTGTGTGTGTGTGTGTGTGCGTGTGTGTATTTGTGGTTGTAAGAGAGAGGGTACACATGTTCCAGTGCAAAAGTGCAGGTGTACCTGTGCAGGACTTTGTGTGTTTGTATATAATGTGTGTGCTGGTGCACCTGTGTGTGTGTGTGTGTGTGTGTGTGTGCGTGCGTGTGTGTGTGTGTGTGTGTGTGTGTGTGTGTGTGTATGCATGCATATATATCTGTTTCTGTAGTTTTATGAACATTTTGAAGTCTCCCATTAGAAAAGGGTCGACGGAAACAGTGAAATTTGAAAATAAATTAGAGGTAGCGTTTGCCCCTTTTTGCTAAAGAGTTAAATGGGAGTCTTTGCTGAATAAGTTTTGACATAACTCACATGACTGATCAACTGTTACTACAGATTTTCAGCATCTTCCCGGATATTCACATAATACTCTAAAACAATACCAGCTGACATGAAAGAACAATCATAATTTGCCCAGTTTAAAAAAATTCCTGAAGACCTCTCTCCATTTTTCTGTCATAGATAGCCAAGGCGACTATATTTGTTTCTGGTTCACAACCTCTGATTATTACAGCTGTGCATAATGTAGTCTATACCTCCAACTTCTGATGAAACTATACTGTATACTGTAGACACATTTATTCGCTCCAAACCAGTTGATGGAAACGCGCCTAATTCACATTTTCTCTTTTGCAACATTTCAAAAGTTCACTAAAATTCACTTGACATGGAGATGGAAACACAGCCTGTGAGAAGATTACCACTGTATTCACAATGTAATGTCAGTGTATGTTTGTAGGTGTACATGTCATATATTCTTCTATACCTGTGCCAGTTGTTTGGGTTAGGGTTAGTGTTCATGCAAGTCTCGTTTTCACTGTTTTAAACTGACTTAAGTGTTTTAAACCAGATTTTGGCTATGTTTCTAGCATGAAAAAGTATGTATATATATATATATATATTATATAAAGGTCCTCATGTGGCAAACTTAGAAGAAAAATGAGTACAAGAAGTACCAGATTCTCTAAAAGAAATACGTTAAAATACAAATACAAAATGTAACTTCTGATTGGAGTGCATTTTTGTCTCTTTCTCTTTTACTTGCTCCACGTTGTAGTTTTAGATCAAAGAGTATTGACAAATATTTTTTTCTGGTTTATTTTAACCAGCTTTGTAACATGTTGATGCAGCAGACTCCTGAACTGCAGCCAGGTTAAAACAAAAAGCTCTGAATTATTTTCCGATACAGTTCAGTCCAGGTCTGGTGGACTGTAGGCAGCCATATGGAGAGGGAGCTCTGGAAACATCCCATTACAGGTCATATATCACACGTCTGACAGCAGCCATTCTGCCTTGTTTTCATTTCAATCACGAGTGCAGCTGCGTTGGAGAGCGCTGAGGCTCTGCCATGTTAACCCGCCGATGGCTGGAAGACAGTTGCCTGCGGCATAGAAAGGCACCCTGGGGTGTTTGACGTATCTGCTTGATGCTTCTTATCCATCAACAGCAACACACATGACTCTGGTTAATGTAGAGATGAAGCAGCATAATGCTCAGAAGGTCCTTGCAGATATTTTTGTATTAATATTTAATATGTGAGCATGTTTTACTGAATGCTTTCCACAGAATTTGTGTGTAGTCGCGTGTGAAAGATTTTAAACAGTGTTAACACCATCATGGGAAACTGAAAGTCTTCACTGAAAAGCAAAACAAAGACTGTTTTTCTGAAGCAGCTATTTAGTATATTTTTAATGTTAACCAGCATTTAATGTCAGGGAATTTATATGGCATGTATAATTTTGAATTTAGGACATCTGAGTATTACAATATGATTGCTTGGAGGCTTTAACTTGGTAATACCCACTGATTTATTTTTTTAATTCATTTATGTGGTTCACTGTTTATTACACAGGAGACAATAAAGTTGCAGAGGTACTTAAAGCAGCTATGTGTAATGTCAAATGTCTCATACTGATGAACCTACAGAGAATTGTCATCGACTGCAGCCTTGGCTTAGAGGGTTTAGCTCATTGTTTAGTTGTCCAGCTGCAACTTTACTGTTTTGGTTCACTCTCAGTGCTCATAGTGTCATTTTCAGCTGTAGCAGGCAGCTGTCTGCAGGGATAAGTCACTGTACACTACCTGTTAAGCACCAAACGACAAACAGACACAGTTAGTGTGTAGCTGGAGAACATAGTGGAGTGTTTAGCAGCTAAAGAGCCAGATATTTCCCTCAGAGCTAAAAGAGAGTGAACACAGGCCTAACATTCACCAGGTGGACAGAAACTCCACTTCAGATTAATGATGATGTTGCTCTGTAACTGCTGCAGTGTAAATAAGCAACTGTCTGCTAACAAGTGCTACACAGCCTGTCAATTTAAAACCTGATGATATGTCAGTGTTGTATTCACAACTTGTTTCTGTTGCCCTCAAGTGGCCAAAACATCCGTTAATGCAGGTTTATAGCTGCAATGTTCTCCACCTTCTCCTGAGGGAAACATCTGGCTCTGTAGCTGCTAAATGCTCTGCAGCTAGTCTGCCAGCCGTATGGTGCTGAGCAGGTAGTGAACAGGAGGGGTTTTAGAGCTTTTTTTGCTGAAGAGTATAAGGAACAGTACCACCTCTTGTTATGTCCTTTGTGCATTACCTTCCTTCATGAAAACTAGGCCTGGAAGTATGTTTTATTTAACATTATTTAAACTTTGTTTATTGCAGTCCACACTGAGCTGCTCCTGAGCGAGGCAAAAAGAACCTCCTCGTCTTCCCTGAGTAAATAAAGCTCAACAAAGACGCAGAGAAAATCTACAAAAACCACATGTTCGTGGGTTTTTCTATTACCACCCTTAACAAAGTGCCTTCTCCCCAAAACAAAGTGAGTGTGAGTCGATTTGCTGAGATCTCTACTTTAGGAGCCGGTGCTGTCTGGCCGTAGTGCTTATTTGTAGACGATCAAACCCGCTTCCTTCCACTGTGTAATCTGTCCCACATGGATTTCCTACAGAGTCCATTAAATGTAGCATATAGGGGGGCGAAAAGGGACGGATTGGAGAAAAAGAGAAAAATAGGTGCCCTTCCTCTGCCTCTACATGCGGCTTCGATAGAAACCTCTGTCATGTTACCGTCTGTTTGAGTGAAATGTGATTTGCGATTTTCTGCCAAGCTGGCGCTTTACTCTCAAACCCAATCCGTCTCTTGACAAGATGGACACAATGCAGCTTCATGTATTTGTGATCTTCCATCTGTTTTTCCTTCTGGGAATTTAAAACTTTTAGACGTCCTGTTTAAAGTGTATTAAGTGTACTTAAACCAGGAGGAGCAGTAAGCTGGGGAGATGACTTTATCCAGTATAAGTTCAAGTAAAAGCCAAAAAGTCAAATTTGAACTTTGGATTTTATTCCTGATTTCCGTGCGAGATGCCACACTACCCACCACAACCTCGAGTAAACAGGCTGGAAAGGTTACGACATCAAATCACATTGAAAAACACGACGACCACAGTCGCTCTTAATCAAGTCACATTAAATGAGTTTATTTGTCGAACACATGTAACACAACAACTGTTCACCAAAGAGCTTCACAGAGACGGAGAATTACTATCAAATAAAAACACAGACATAATTATGAGAATCAAGGGGAACATTAATAATTGTGTGATAGAATAAATATAAATGAAAGAAATACAGTTTGGGTAAAATCCTAAAAACACAACAGAGAAAAGCTTATTGTTAGTTTATTTATTTAAATCAACCTTTGGGATTATAAACTCTGTCAGGTCGGCCTTATTTATATTTTGAGAGTGCAGATTTGTTTCTTTATTCACTTACTGTATATAACTGTGTGTGTGTGTGTGTGTGTGTGTGTGTGTGTGTGTGTGTGTGTAGTTTCAAAGTGTTTCATTCATCAGTTGACCCAATTTTATGGTCTTCTGATTGGATAATTAATCCAACATTTATATATATATATATATTTCCCATTAAACTAAATGGAAAAGTGATCTCAGACTTTTGGACCCTACCATGTGTGATTTTTTTTTTTTTTAGTTTAAGTTTTATTTAAGTTAAGCTGCTCTCTGATGCACCTGTCACACATTAATGAGTAGAGAGATTTTTTTTTTTTTTCAGTTATGTGACCCTAAAATTAAAACCATATCCAGCTCCAGTGTTACCTGCAGTCAGTATAACATCTATATTGCTGCCATATGAAATGTCCTTGTTACTTTAACTTATGTTACAGGACAAAAAAGTTCCTTGTTTTAATCAGATAAGTCAATATATTGTTATAATGTCACATCTTTATTGGTTTTTTTGATTTTGTGTAATAAGGTGTGATGTAATATGAGAAAAATAGATCATTATAACATGAAAAATATCCTGATTATTATAACTGATTGAAGCATAAACACTTTTTTAATGTTGTAGCTGATGAAGTCAAGCTCATTTTAACATGTTAATATATTATTCAGTAGTTCAATCTATAAAAATAGCAACTTTTATTTTATTTTATGAACACACGATCATTTTATTTTGTGCCCTCTTCATCTGCAAAGTTACTACAGCTGTCAGATAAATGCAGTGACGTCAAAAGTATAATATTTCTCCCTGAAATGAAGTATGAAGTATGAAGTAGCATAAATGGAAATACTTGAGTCAAGTCTGAATAACTTTAAACTATACTTTAAATATCGTACTGAATACAGTTTTATAGTCTTGTTATTTATCTCGTAGCTGGTTGGTTTGGAGTTGAAAACTATAAAAACAAAATTTGGATTTTCTTTAATATCTCTGGCAACTATGAAGGGGAAATTTAGGGATAACTTTAAGGATCAGGACCGCTCAAACAAAAGAGGGGTGGACATGTTTTCAGTCTCTTTTTTTTTTTTCTAGTTTCGTCTGTCGTTTGGCTTTTATTCTCTCTCTCTGCAGGGAGGCTGTTTTCAGAGCAGGTAGAAAAGCAGAGAGAGAGAGGAGGTCTGTGTTGTACTCTCTCTCTCTCTCAAAGGAAAACAGCTGCCGTGTCCAGAAGGGGAAACGTTGCTTTTTTTCCCATCAGGCTTTTTTGCCTGTGATGGACAGCGGTCTGGTTTTGGCTTGAGTTGCGATGTAGGATGCAGTTTATGGGCCAGAACACAGCGAGGGGTGGAGGCGAGGACTGTTTCTGGCAGAGCCCCACTCTCTGAACAGCATGGTCCTCCATGTCGATGACCCTTCTGACCCCATCGTGAGAGTATCGGGGGAAACGACCTGCTTCTTAACCTTTAGAGCCCACTGACTATATCGTCCCGAGAATAGCTGCATATGGAGAGCCTCACTGTTTTCTTTCAATTAGAGATCCGCTTTCACTCCTCGTAAATGATACCTGCTGCACGTCTTGGGTCTTATTTTTGTCAGAGAGATTTTTTATGTTTGCTTTTTGCTTGGTGAAAACCACTTTTGACATTTTCCATTTTGCAAATTATCTGATACAGTTAGTGCATAAATCCGAAGTCCATCAACATTAAGAGAGGCTGATATTGGGTTCATGTCTCCCCCTCCATCTGAAGAATCAATAGTGATTTCAGTGTCCTAGAATTGTACCAAAATATCCATATCTGTATATATATATAATATGATTTAATGGTAAAGATGGTCAGAATGAAAGTGAGGAAAACATTAAATTGTGTAAAGCAATTAAACACTGAAACTGTTTTAGTGTTAGCTGCTCCAGAAAGCAAGATGAGCCTCGTTAAATGGAAAATAACTGCAGAATAAAACAGGCTTTTAAATTCAATAATTAATTGGTGGGCGGTACATAATTGATGAGCTATTCCTTATAAAAGAAACATTGCAAGGAAAAGGCCAAGTTCAGGTTTCAAAGGCTGGAGAAAGTAGAACTGGTAGAACTGACAAATATTTACACCTGAAATGATTTAGTGAGTGACAGAAAGTCAATCAGAAACAATTTTGACATGAAAAATAACATTCATTTAATTTCTGAGGATAAGTAAGTTGTCCTCTAAAATGAAAATCAGTTCAAAGTGTTCCTAGTTCTTAAATCTGACTATTTGCTAGTTTTCTTATAATATAGTAAATTGAAATTTAAGAATTAATTTGGAGCTGTTCACATGACAAAACAAACTTATTAAACATGTCAACTTGGAGTCTGAGAGCTTTTGTAATGGCCTTTTTTTATTAATTTCCAACTATCAATGAAAATATCTGATTCATTTTCAGATTCTTTAAATTGTAGAGGTTTGAATCATTTGTAACTGTCCACTCTTGTTATCCAGAGTACAGAACAGCGTCAGTGTGTTTAATGCTTAAATAACATTTTCATCTCCAGTCTGACTCTTAAAAAGGTGGCACAGTCCTCACCTTTAGAATGAAACACACTCACATAAAGCCGCCTCTGATCCAAACCATGTCTGTTGGTGTTTTCCAGGCCTTTGTCTCCCTCTCTCTGCTGTACTGGGGTCTGCAGAGCTTCTCTCAGCTGCACGGCATCAAGAAGAAGGACGGCTGAGTCGTCACGAGACGTGCAAACAGATTCACATGCTGCTGACAAGGACTGTGATGGGCGGCGGGGGGGGGGGGTTTATCTTTTGTCAGTAAAAATGTCAGTAGAGTCATAATTGACATTCAAAAGAAGCAGCTTTTATCCAGCTCCTCTGTCAACTACTGCTCTTTTTTTATTGTAGATGAAAACACATGAGCTGATTCAGCAGATGTAACCTTCTGCTTGATTCACTTACTTTTATTTAGGAACAACTGATTGTATGATTATTATCAAGGAAATGTGCTCAAATGATGAATTTCTTCTGATGTATTTTTCCTTTCTATATTTTATCTGTACTTAGGTTTAATATAGCATTGCAATAACAAGTGCTACACTGTTAATTTAAGCACTAATCTATGAACATTTTTGATCTCCATAGATGAGTACTTGATTAGGATAATAATATTTTTTGTCTTGACTATGCAACCCATACCTCTTGTACATGTACGTATTGGTAGTTGTTAATTTCACTTGTGATTTGTAAGATTGCACAACACTGTATGTTAGTTTTAATTTCAGACTGCAATAAGAACATTTGTAATTTTGCCTTACCAGTCTCCATGTATTATTATTTCCACTCCAAATATAAAAAGAAGCCTGAAGCAAAATGAAAGCATGACATGTGCAGCTTGTGAGCTCTGTGTAGCTTCAGAAGCAGCAGATTATTCATATGAATTCATCTTTCATTCAGCTTCCAGATCTTGTGTGGGAGTGAAAAACAGTCCACAGCAGATGGTGCTGTTATGCCTCATCATTAATCTCATTTAAATTATCAACACCTTGTTTTCAAGCGGCACCTGTGTTCAACAAAAGACATACGTCAACATGTTACAGCCACATTAAGACATGTATTAAAGCACTCAGCAAGAGCAAGAAGTTGAAGAAAAAGCATTGACTGTAATTTTTATTTTTTTGACAAGTTGAAATCTTAAGCTTAAAAGTGAAATTTAGTGTAATTTATAACATATTTTAATTTATAGCATGAATGTTTTATTGTAAAATATAATTGTAAATATTAGATAAATCTGTCTCCGCACAGAACTGAATAATACACAGCACACACATCACGGTACATGTGTTCTTAAGACATTAAACTAAAAAAAAAAAACCTTTATATTTTCATAAATAGTTAACTAAAAACCCCTATGTCTCACAAAATGGTTATTAAATACATTATAAATAATTGAAGGGTGATAAATCGTTAATATATGCTGCAATATATTCAGTCTTGAAGATGAGTTAACTACTATTGTATGACAGTGTATAATTATTGCTACTGTAAATGACATAACACACAGGCTGTATAACAGTTACCACATGTATATGCATGAATACTCAATGTTCATCATGAAATCATCACAGTGTGCAGAATATGTTAATGACTGTGGATTTTGTGAAAACTGAAGGAGCAGAAACAGGTGTGTGAATATTAATGATATGTTGTATTAACAGGTCTACAGATGGTGGTACATATGTGCAGAACACTCACGGTGGGTTCACTAAACACCTCATTAAACTGTTTTGCTTAACAGAAGCTGATAACATCTGTGGAGTACAGTAAGAGTGTGTGTGTATGTGTGTATGTGTGTGTGTGTGTGTGCACCATGTAAAGACCATACTTGTTAAAAGACTTGTAGCTTGGGTCACTTATTTGAACAAAAGAGTAGAAATGTTAAGCTAATTATGAAAGCATTACAATCACATTATCAGACCATCATAGGACTCTAAAGCTATGTTAAAACCAAGACAAGGCAGTTCTATTTATCTAGCCCAAAATGAAAGTGCAACAGAGGAACACAATGATGATTTGGTTGGATGACGTAGCTGCTACTGCATCTCTGTTCTTTACTAATAACAGCTCAGTCTTTACACACATATATGGAGCAGAAAGCTGCTGCTGCTGCTGCTCTCTGTGGCTTCAAACTGTTCAATCAGTGATGTCACTGCCGGTAATTTCCAGCAGCTGTTAAAGCCAAACCACCTGCTGTGATATCGCTGATTGGGGTGTGGCCAGATGCTTGACACACTCAAGGGTTTGGAGCCATGCCAGCTCACAGTGGGATCCATTTTTATACATTACAGATCACATGATTGGTCATGTGTGTGCATGTGACCCCAGCTATTCTCACACAATACTAAACCCATCAGCCTATTATTATTTTTATGTATTTATTACTGTGTGTTCAAGAACCTCTTGTGGTTTCAGTGATTCACAATTGTTAAAAATGTGTTTTATGCCACCATTGACTGCTCCTCTTGATCAGCTGGTAGGACTGTAGGGGCCACAAGTGATCAACAACTGCAGCAAGCAAAAGACATTTCTGGCTAAAATCAAGTCTGCTGCAGGCCACATTTTGACATTTGTCATATCTCAAAAACTGAAATCCACAGAAAAGTTTAGTCTCATTTTGAACTGAAGCATCTGCAGATTAATTATAAACCCAATAAGTTTACGATCCAGTAAAGTCAGGCATGTTACAAGATATACAAGATATATATATATAGCCTGTAGCCATTTCGACTGTACGGTAACAGGGAGTGAGACTCAACTCTTCTTTGTCTGGGAGGGGAGAAGTTTTATTTTGTGTGGTGTGTTAAAATAAAAAGTTCTGAATGAATAAGAATGTTTAAGTTGAGAAGTTTTGACTTATCATCCTGTGTATTGTAACTTTATCAAGTTTATACAGTTAGGTGAACCCAGAAGGATGTTCAGTTACAATACAATTGCACCAATGTATGCATCTCAAAGAAAACTGAGACTACACATGCATCTGCACTCTATTACGTGCACTGTTCCACTTCTATCTGGTTTTGATTTTAGATCATGCAGTCCATCTGTTTTCGAAAACTCCCACGTTATTTTTTTTTTCCATTCTGTCTTAAAATCTGTGTCAAGCAATGATATATGTGTTATGAGATTTTCACACTCCATACAAATGTGTTATAATCCACCCAGTGCTTAATTGCCAATCAGGCTTCAAACTCACACAGTATCCTGAGATCTGAAAGGTGGGGGCATGTCTGCTGAAGGTGTTTAAACACGCCCCAAATTAACAGTGACCCTCTGAACTTGTTTTAGGCCTGATGACAATCAAGGAGGCCACCCACATACTGTAGATCCCTGTTCTGGTTGAGGTTTCTTCCCATTAGAGGGGGGTTTATCCTTGCCGCTGTTGACTGGGATATTCTCTGACATTATAAAGTCACAAATTTACCAGAAAAAAACTCACAAATTTACTACTTCAATTTTATGACAAATGGGATATTCTCTCACATTGTATGTTTTTTTCCCTCTGAAACATGCCCAGTTTCTTTCAATGTCTTTTCAAAGTCCGGATGCTTAGGATGACATGGTGATTCTGGGCCAAGACAACAGGTGTAACCTATTTTCTCTTCTGAGTCATTTCTTAACAGATGGCTTAGTCAAGTTATGCTTCTTCCGGTAAAGGCAAGGCAAGGCAAGGCAGTTTTATTTATATAGCGCATTTCATACACAATGGCAACTCAATGTGCTTTAATTGAATTTGAGAAACTTAAAAACAAAGTACAGAAAAATAGAAAGACATAAATAAAATGATTTCAGCAAAAAATAATAAATTCGCTTTAAAATCATTAAAAGGACATAGAGTGCAAATGAAAGAAATTAGCTTTAAAATCAAGCATTTACACAGTGAAGATATGGTGGTTTTATTTTGAAGGAGTAAAACGGAAGTGAGTTTATGAGGATGTGCATTAATTGACGTGATCAGAAAAGTGAGCAGTAGGCTAATAATAATAATGTGTGGCTGTACTGTTCAAGCGGCAGCCACCGTGCTTTTATTTTATAACCTGTTTAAGTATGGTTGTCTATAGGCCAGTGCTTCTCAATTAACCACTTAACACACGCCCCTATTTTTTATGTTGTTAGCCTAAACGACATGTTGCCCAAGTTGTGAGCAGCACAGATCCCACATAGTTAGAGACTCAGAGATGTGTCTGGTATCATTGGAAAGGAAACACTCTCAGGATTCTTGTAAAAGTGTCTGTGTGATTCTGTGACTTACTGACAAAGAGTGGCAGAGGTTACAATGATGGGGTTGTTTACTCGCCCATAGGTTTGCCTATACAATGACATGTGTACAGACATTCAGGGACCTCTCAGCGGGATATAGACACAATGAGGCCACAGCCACAGGTCTTGGCTTCATGCAGTCCAGTTATTATTCAACAGGTATGTCCATGCGTTTTCCTTAGGTCCTTTTTGGAGACTCCAAATGGACACTTGGTTACCAAAGCTGTATAACCACAATCAAACACCTATAACTTTACAACCCCTTTGCCTACAATCAAAATCTTGGTCTCTAATGAAAGCTGACACCATATTATTATTATTATTATTATTATTATAAAACATGTAATAATTATTATTAGCCTATAAAACATGAAAATGCCCACTCACCACGCTGTGGGACTTACAAGCCTCAATTTCAAATAATACCCATGGTATACATGTTATGACGATCATTTACAATTATTTTAGGCTATACTCCGACCAGCACAGGCCAATGCCCACATCACCACAGGTGGGACTTACAGTTTTCAGTCAACAGGTCTAACGTGTAAACAAAGCTTTTAATAAATCACACATAATAATATCTTCCATTATTATTATTCAAAGATTGGCACGGCGGCCTCTTAATAGACAGTGTACTCACCATATTTAGTTGTCCAAAACACCCCACATCACGAGCATGTCGCTGGACGTCCCACACTCCTCTCCGCTCCTTCTGAATCTTCCTGCTGTAAGCCAGCTGATGTCGCGGTTCCCGCCTGTTGCTCCGGCTGTTGTACCGGGCTAGCTGATGCCAGGGTACCCGCCTGTTGCTCCGGCTGTTGTACCGGGCTAGCTGATGCCAGGGTATCCGCCTGTTGCTCCGGCTGTTGTACCGGGCTAGCTGATGCCAGGGTACCCGCCTGTTGCTCCGGCTGTTGTACCGGGCTAGCTGATGCCAGGGTACCCGCCTGTTGCTCCGGCTGTTGTACCGGGCTAGCTGATGCCAGGGTTCCCGCCTGTTACTCCGGCTGTTGTACCGGGCTAGCTGATGCCAGGGTTCCCACCTGTTGCTCCGGCTGTTGGTGGTCCACCTGGCGGGCTCACGGTCGTAAACATCTAGTCACGTGTACTCTGAGATGCACGCGCAGGTCAGGAAATGACGTAAACGGACCGTATATGGTTTGTTATTTGTGTGTTACGTGTTGGACTAAATACATGTTGACATATTGAGGAAAATATTCCGGTTTTATGGAAACGGATTTCATATTTCAGCAGAATGGATACTTGGCGAGCTGTACAGAAAGTCCTGAGTCATAAGATGATCGTTGTGGATAAAGGGAAGACTTTGAAGGTATGTAGCATTATAGCTGTTAGCTTACTTTAGCTGAGTGGCTAGCCGAGCTAACCGCTAATACTATTACGGCTGTGAGCAACCATATAAGTCGTGAGTGGTCTTGAATGAATCAGGAGAATCTAAGCTTTCTAACAATGTACGGCATGAATATATATGTTTAAGGGTTGCTGTTTAAAACATTCAGAAGAACGTGTCGCTACCTCCTAACATCCGTCCCGTCCCGTAGACGGAACAGCGTGCGTTAAGAGGTTAAGCAATTTATCTGAGTCTAGAATGTGTTAAAAAAAGAAAAACTGAAAAAGAGTGCCAATGACAATTTGGCCAAGCTAACAAGTTTAACTCTTGTTGTCATTAGCGCTGGGTATTGTCAATGATTTCCTGAATCGATTCAATTCCGATTCACAGGGTCCCGATTCGATCCGATTCTCGATTCGAGTTTATGTTCCCAGAGTTTCTGTTTTGTAAGTCAGACGATATTTTTAAAACGCAATCATAAGAGGTTAACTGGGGACTTTTTTTTACTAACCCACAGTAATCACATTTTTTGGTTGATACTTCAGGCATTGCAGATTCAGAATAAAGTACCAAAATGAAGTTGAGTACCACTACCAAACACTGTTACCAGTAGGCTACTGTACCAGCTCAAATGTGAAAGCTACTCAACCCTATATGTCTATATGTGTGTTCATATCACCATTACAAGATATTTTGAATGTGCTTGCAATGTAAGTGAAGGGTGACATAATGTACAATTTTTATCTTAAGCTAGTATTAGGTTTCTGCACTCCATTTGTCCATTTTAGTAGGATACATTTATTTTTTGTGTCTCTCGAGACAATATTTTCCTGTCAAACTGTGGTGGGAGACAGGGTTATTATAGTTAACTAAAACTAAGACTAAAACTAAAACTAGCAATGAAAAAATAATTTAGTTAACTGAAATTCAAATAAAAACTACAATTAAAACAAAAACGAAAACTAAATAAAAACTAAAATGAAGAATGTAAAACTAACTAAAACTAAACTGAAACTACTAAATCACTTGTTAAAGACCGTGTAAAGTGAAAATATATTTGTGTTCTGAGTTAGTCACATCACAGACAGATGTGTTATTAACCATCCTTCCAAATTTGAATGCTAGAAAAATTGTCTAAGTATGTAAAATTATCTTTTAAAATCATGAAAAATCAAGCACTTCTCTGTGCTGCCAAACGCTGGGGGCGTGTCTGCTGAAGGCGCTGGAAACACACCCACGAGCGGAAGGGGGCCGCCTCCGTGTAACATAGCAACAGTAGCAATGGACGCTAGCGCTAACAACAGCATTGCAGTGACCCAGCCCTATATGTTCGAGCCATCAGAGCCAGATACTGACTCGGAGTCAGACAATGAACATGCACAATCTCGTGCCTCACAGTCTGCAACAGAATGGTAATGTATTTCTCCTATTTATGCAAGTTAGCAATATGTATTACTGACTATGGGATACTGACGCCGAGCTAGCCGCCGAGGTACGCTCCCACTGACTAGCTAAAAACGTTAGGGTTTCATGTAATGAAGAATTGTGATTGTTTTGTCTGATACACAGATTAAACAACACTTGACTTTTATTACTGTTTCGTTAATTTAATTACTCCTTTTGTTTATACCTAATAAAGGTAACTAGTATTTGTTTTAGAGTGTAGTGGGTGGTAAACCCAAGTAAATTCAGTTTGTCCAGCTTTGAAAGGAGGCAGTTTACTCGTTTTTTCAGATCACATTATTCAACAAATGTGGGGAAACGCATTAGGTAACTAATTAGACTACAAAAAAGTAAAATATAACACTAACCAGTTTCACTTAGTCAGTTACTTACCTGTGTCTTCTGATTAATTTGTGGATTGCTGAATGTCATCATTATAACACACAGGCTGAATAAGACAATATGCTTCAACTGATTAGGTCATTTTGCTGAACCAGGCTTCATACTGAACTGACAACTGAAATGGTTAACATTTGTCACACTGTGATTAAAAATGTACTTGTGCAGGTGCACATGTGGAGAATGCAGAACAATGCCCACAGAGGTTGAACATGTCTGCTGCAAGGAGCTGAATGCTGTATGTAAATGAAAACTGTTTTTCACAATAATAATTCAAATAATGAATACATAAGCAGCAGCATACTAGATGTCTAGCACTAAAACACCTATTACACATATTCCTATAGGTTCAGAGTAGATGTGGAGAGCTGCCTGAAGAGCCACGCTGCATGACTCTTCATCCAGGCTTGGAGCCAGTCTGCCTGAACCCCTACTCCCTGCAGAATGCCCTAAACATTTATCAGGCAGACCATGGACCACTGGCGGAAAAGGAAAGATCTGGGTAACATAGACAATATAATATTTGTTTTACTGATTTCGGATATTTATAAATTACACTTGTGTTGATCAAATGACATGCATTTCAAAGACAGGTAAGGTTTAGTACCCGGGAATAAACTTACATCATTTATACAATCATATTATAGTTGACTAATGTATACAGTGTATTTCATTTACACTCAAAGCACATGAGTGATGCTTGACTGTATCCATTTTAATCCTTCATCTTCCTGAGCTATATATAAACTCTCATGTTGGACAGATTGCAAACAATAAATACTGGTTCATTCTTTAGCTGTTTTTCACTACATAGTAAATCAACCAACATGTACATCACCTTGATATATAGATGTATAAACTAAATGCACATGATTGGACATTTATACAAGCAATCACTAGATGATTATTATTATTATTATTATTATTATTATTATTAATTCTGAAAATGTAGCTGTGTGCTCGTGGAAATTCCTTGGAAACTGCTGTCCATTTTCTTGTCCATCCATTTAGCCAATATGATGAGGTAGACTGCAGGTTGATGAATCAAACTCATCTTCCGAGGTCCCAATCTGTAAGACATGACAAAAAAATGTGGAGGGAAAGGCTTTTTGTTTATTACATCAATCAAACAAATAAGTTCAGTTTGGTTTCAGATAGGTTCTTCTAAAAGACAACACATGTCAATAATGTTTTGTGAAAGACAGCTCCAGTGTCAAATTTGATTACACAGAGGACAACATACCAAACATATAACATATAACATATAACACCATACATTTTTTATTACAGGCGTGCTCGCTACCTGGCCTACAGGAGTTTTGTGTCCTGGTGCTGGGGATACCTGGGAAAGGACAACCGGGTTGTCATCCCCTCCTGTGTTGTCCTCCGCATTCATCAGGAGTACCCTGATGAAGATGGGGAATACACAGGTTTTAAACCTCCCCTTTAGATTGATTTATTATTTATTGCTTACATATATTGTTATTTGTTTATAAAATGTGTCCAATATAAAATAAATGTATTATTGGGTAATGATATATTTGTGTGTGTCACAACTTACTTCTTTTACAATGGAGGCTGGTGGAGCTCTGGTCCTGAGATTGGCTGAGGCAGGAGTAGGCTTGGGCGGTATAAAGGTGTTGCAGTATACCAAGGTGCTTTCTGAGTGCTTCATACTGTTATAGTGGTTTAATTTCAAATGTTTTAGTCACCACGGAAATTAGTCGCCAGAAATGTGTAATAAATACCATACACCAAGGTAAATGTCTGGAAGCTATGAAGGCTTGAAAAAAATATATATACCGCCCAAGTCTAGGCACAAGGTAAGTCACAGGAACAGTGGCTGCCAGATATGCTGGAGGAAGACACTGAGACCTGTACATGGGAAAAGAAAACAGGAATAAGGAAAAGAGACATTAGGCTGTCATCATGACCACTGCATACACACACACACACACAACATACCTCGTGGGTACCTCGGAAGCCACTTTGACGCTCATTTTAGGTGTCCCTCGGTCCATGTTTTACATTACACACAAACGTAGAACCTCAGTCTACATATAATTCCTTGTCATAGCTATATTGGTGCACATAAAATATTACCTGTCGGTTATCATTGTGTTGTCAGATGGATGACGCTCAGGGAATAAGGCCAAATTATGTCACGATTACATGCATGCTAACATTACACGGGCATGACAGGGTGCATGATGTAAAATCACTTTCAGGATTTGCACATTCAGCAAAATGCATTTAATTGCCTAAATGTACAGTATTATAACTTATAAGCACATAACGTTACTTACACTCTCTGACGGGCACATAATGCCGGTGGCGGTGATGATGGCACCTGCTGTCGGTGGGATGGGAGGATGTAAACCGGTGGGGGAGATGGTCGGTGGCGGTGATATAGGCACCTGCTGTCGGCGGGGTGGGAGGACGTAAGCCGGGGAGGGAGACGGTCGGTGGCGGGCACGAAGCCGGGGAGGGAGACGGTCGGTGGCGGGCACGTAATGCCAGTAGCACCTGCTGCCGGCGGGACGAGAGGACGTAAGCCGGGGAGGGAGACGGTCGGTGGCGGGCACGAAGCCGGGGAGGGAGACGGTCGGTGGCGGGCACGTAATGCCAGTAGCACCGGCGGGACGAGAGGACGTAAGCCGGGGAGGGAGGCGGTCGGTACGGCACCTCTAACCAGACACAACGGACTGCTCAAAAATCCCGACTTCCAGTGAAGATGCACACACGAGGAGGAGTCATGACTAGTTAGCTAGCTGAGAGCGAGCTGGAAAACGACTGAGGCTAATGCGCTGAATGTATTTATACTGCAGCAGCAGCAGGGGCGGGTTTATGATAATTACCGCCGCGTTACGTAACGCGGCGGAGATTTCAGACCCGCCTACTAAATCCTGACACAGAAATCTGGAAAGACAGTGTGTGAAGCCTAGCTCCACAATTCAAATCTAAATGGTTGAAATGCTTTTTACACCTTTTTTAGAAATACATTTATGACCTATTTAATGTGTTTAGAAGAAAATGTCTGATTTCACTTTACACGGTCTTTAAACTAACTAAAACTAAACTGAAATAAAAAAGCAAACTAAAAAAAACTAAAGAAAAATAAAAACTAAAGAAAATTCCAAAACTATAATAATAACCTTGGTGGGAGAATACTTACAAAAAATAGAAATTGGCACTAAAAATATATCAACTCGATTTGACTAGAGGGCTGAAGCTTCATATCACAGATGGAAGATTTGATTCACCATCACTTAATAGTTGGTATGAACCAGGCGGGGAGTTCCTGTCCTCTGAAAAGAAGCCATTGCGGAAGTAACTTAGAGCTGCATTCTATCAAAAGGCCACCAGGGGGCGACCTTCTCTATACAAGTCAATGGAGAATTCACCAACTTCTCACTTGATTTCTAACCTCAGTAAACGTTTTCAAAATGTGTTTATGGTCTCAATCGCCAGTTTAAAGCCTTCTTCAATGCAGTATGATGTTCATTTGGGACATTTTGGCCTCTCTTATTTTATATTTGACGATAAAGCAGACTACGTGGCTACGTCGTGATAACCACAAACCAATGGGTGACGTCACGGATGTTACGTCCATTTCTTATATACAGTCTGTGGTATGAACTGAAACTATCCTTAAAATACAAGTAAGAACCACAAAACTGAAGCATCTCTGTCTGGCCATGGCACCTTTTAATGTTTCCGTATTGACGAAATGACTGCAATATTATACATTTCACAATACTTTCTGTACAATATGTCACAGATATGAAAAAACGCTGTACGCTTCTGTGGTGGGGAACTCCAGAGTGGAGAGTTGTTGACACACAGAGCTTCTTTTCGTGCCATGAGTTCAGACCAGGACTCCTGCCTGTTGTTTTTCCAGCTTCCAGATGGAGACTTGGTGGTTGGTGGTGTTATTTTCTTAATGTGTTGCCTGTTTCCCTCCTGACAGTCAATTCGGAGATTTGTTTGATTGGAGATTTGAGTGGTTTTTTGCTCATTTGGGGAACTTGGTTTTCGTCTGGAGGCATTTCCTTCACTTGAAGCTGTGGCAGCAGGGGTTTAACTGGTGGGAATAATCATTATAAATCAATAAAAAACACTTCCTGTTTGAGGAGTTTATGTAGCTGACACAGAAGTAACCCCTAACCAGACACAAAGACATCGCATAACCCTCTTCTGTCTAAATTAAATACATATTAAATTTATAATGAAATGATATGAAACATTATAATATCGATGGCCTTTATCGAAGTCAAACTCCATGTAGAAAGAAAGAGCTGCACCATCATCATTAAAACACTAAATGTAGGGCTGTCTTCTGGTGTTTTCTCCAGTAGAGCTGTGGACACTTGAAGCTGTTCCAGACATCTTATTAAGTCCCTGTAATTTGTGACCCATCTGTAGTTTATTACTTACTCAATGTAAGCATTGTCTACTTAATGTATGTTAGCCATAAAATCAACTTCCACTGTGTACTTTTACTGATCTTCCACATAAAATCACACTGACTCAGCAGTTACTCTGTTTCAGGTACATTAAGTTCATGTTTAATCTGTTAGTATAATTGATTACTGTAAAAATGAGAGAATGGGAGCTTTGAGAGTTATTTTAATGAGTCCTTTTGGGGATTTTATGTTTCATGTACACACATTTGATTCCTCATAATCTCTTTATGAAGTTTAAACTACAGTTAAACACAGTGAGGCAAGAGCACATGTTGTTGTTGGGGAATGAAAAACACTAAATTAACAAGATTCAATTTTTTAATGACATTATCCACAGTCCATTTATTACAACCTGACCTTTTATTGTTTCTTAATATTCTTGTTTTTCTTTCTTCTCTGAGCTACCATGCTTATATTCTCTGCTTTTTAATGATCTGTTGGGTTATTGAAGCGATCCGCCAGGGGGACGAGAAGCTTGACATATTGATCCCCGGTGAAGAAGGATATGGCCTTCACCTTTATATGCAATGCTACGCTACTAATAGGCGCTGAGGGAATTCTGCCCAGGTCCTGGTTTAATGGAACAAGGAAATGTCGCTCAAGATGGACAATCGATATGACCGTCAATGAGAATTAGATCTCGCAGGGTTCGCTCTATTGTAAAAAGGGAATACAAACAAATGAGCAGTCAGTTCACCCTTGGCAGCATAATGAAAAACAATTATCAACCTATAAATATTCAAAATAATCCCTGTATTTCATTTATACCCAGGCTGATATAAAAGATGCCTAAAACTCTCAAATAGGATTATGTTTTGATCATTTGGAAGCTATGAACTTCTTATGATGTGTTCAAATAATTGAACTAGGTTAGAATTTGCTTCATATTACAAGATATTCTCTCATATTTATCCAGAATTTTCCAGAATATGTTTTCTAGATTTCCTTTAATTACTTTATCATCAACAAATACCATAAAAAAACAACAGCCATGCATTTGTTCATCTCTCAATACTCTGACGTTTCTTCCCAGTGTGGCTCTCAGTTCCAAGCATATTAATTCCCTCTGAAGCCAGAAATGTTTAAATCATAAGGCTGGCCATTTTCAAGATTTTTCTTATGGTCAATAAATCTCATGTGCAGAGCCAAACCAAGAATGAACTGATCTACTTACAAGTATTGAGTTTGTATCCAAAGCCTGATATATCTTATTCCTCTGTGCCGTAGCGCTCCATTGTTGTCCAAATAGCTATTAAAACACATAAATGAGCTAATTGTTCCACTGGGTGACATGTTGCTTCACCATGGACACTTTGGGTATGGTAGTTTGGTTATAAACAGCAAAGACTAATAACAGTGATCATTATGTTTTCAGTCTCAGGAGAGTAGTTCTGTGTAAGGCAAACACTGCTGCACATGTTTGGGAACATAATCCTTGGTGTTAGCTTGTTATAATACATATGAAAACCTCTTGACTTTGTACTGTAATATAAAAAATGTCATTTTTTGTGTTTGTGACATGTAGCATAACAAGCTAGTGATGCTGAATGATTTTTATGATTTTTTTTATTGAACCGATATTACCATGTTAACTGCAACTGTGGCATAAACGGTCTTAAAATGATGATAATATCATTTATCGCAATTATTTCTTGGAGAATATGTCGTCCAACGAAAGTGGTAACATGACATGCCTAAGTACATCCTTACACAGAACTACTCTCTGGAGACTGAAAACATGATCACTGTCATTAGTCTTTGGAGACGTTTCTAAAACAAACTAACATGACTGTAATCTTCAGAGTGAATAAGCAACATGTCACCAGTGCAACAGTGTGACTCACTGATGTGTTTTCAGTACACAACACACACACTTACAAAATAGGACCAGAAAGAAAAATATAGAAAATCACCCTTAAACAAGCAGGAGTGGGAAATTAGATGTAAAAAAATCCTAATTTGATGTCACTAGTTATGTCATTTGCACCTAAAGTAAAACATTTCCACTCATATTTTTAATATATTTTGGATTTTATGAGTTGTATCTCCACCAGGATGTGTTGCCCTTATTAAGGTATAAAATGGTGATAATGGTAAAAACACTTAAATGTGTTATTTAACATAGAAAAGTGATACATTCTGCTCATTAATATCACACATACTAGTTTCTAAACTGATTTCTATCAAAGTATAAACCTACCACAAGCTTCAATTCTACCAATTAAAGGCACATATACAATTAAACAACCACCTTAACCAATCAGGCTCCTGAAAGAGTCTGTATCTCCTGGTGCATGTTGCCTGTTTAAGGGTTAAGAGTGGACCACTAATATTATGTTTCATTTTCCAAAAATAATAAATACATTTTCAGTAAGTGTTAGGGTTAGAAAGTGCATTTGCTGATTATTTTCAACTGCAAACTAAACCACTGTGCTCAAAAGAGGAAAACACAAAACAACCTAAAACAAAAGCACACTGTCCAAAAACACTCTGGAAAGCACATGATTCAAGAAGATGATGGAAACAAAAATGAAACAAAAGCATAAGTATTCTTTTCCATCACACCACCATCAGAGAAAGACACAAGAATGCTGATTTATTGCTGCACTCCACGAGACGTGAGTGAAGATAATCACATGCCAGTTCAATATCATCACAGCACTTGTGTTAGCGTAAGAATGTGTTCTTGCTCACTGGGTCGAGAACAAATCACATCAGCAGTGGTCAGGAAAACCTGTGAACGCTTGAATGCACCACGCAGCTCCAGCACTATCACCTTAGATGTGCTGACACCTGCTACCTGGAGTAAACGCATGATTGTCGCTGTCACATTAGTTTCAAAGCAGCAGAGCTTCACCCCGTTAGTGCACCTGGGGTCAGTGCACCTGAAGGGTTTAAGGAGAACCCTTTTAGATTGATAGTATACAAACAAGCAATAAATGGTTTAAACCACACTATAAATGTAGTTCAGTACTTGTAGGCAATTATGACTAAGACATATTGATTTTTTTATAATTTTGTGTTATTTCAACTGTGTTTTACTTTTTTACTTTTAAAAAATGGTAAATGGTATTTGATTAGTGGGCATCTACTGTACCTCATGAGCCAGAGTCGCCAGATCCGGATACGGACGGAGCCTTCTGTCCGTGCTCTGCGTTCATTATAGTATTTCTGCACGTTTTCCAAACGGAGCAGTACCACCGGAAACCATGGGGGGGCAGTGTTGCTGTCACTACTCGATACATAGCTCTAGTGAGACACGAAGAAAAAATAAGGGTTAGGGTTAGGGTTTGCTGAGGTTAGAAATCAAGTGAGAAGTTGGTGAATTCTCCATTGACTTGTATTGAGACGGAAGTCCTTTTGACACCAAAACGGTCGCCTCCTGGTGGCCTTTTGCTAGAATGCAGTTCTAAATTGCTTCCGCGTTGGCCTCATTTCAGACCGGAACTCCCCGCCTGGTTAGAAACTTTAAACACATCATTTTTGTCTTTTCGTCCGTATTTCTGCACGTTTCCAAACGGAGCAGTATCACCGGAAACCATGGGGGGGGGCAGTGTTGCCGTCACTACTCGATACGTAGCTCTAGTGAGACACGAAGAAGAAATAACAATGGCGGAACTTTTTGAGACCATAAACACATTTTGAAAACGTTTACTGAGGTTAGAAATCAAGTGAGAAGTTGGTGAATTCTCCATTGACTTGTATAGAGACGGTCGCCCCCTGGTGGCCTTTTGCTAGAATGCAGTTCTAAATTGCTTCCGCGTTGGCCTCATTTCAGAGGACCAGAACTCCCCGCCTGGTTAGAAACTTTAAACACATTGTTTTTGTCTTTTATGCAAGAGGAACATGATCAATATCTCCTCCACAGTCGCCATGTTTGTGTCATAAACGTTTGACTCTGTGCTGCCCCCTGGTGGATGTATTGGCTAACATCCATGCCAACGTAAAGGACGCATGAAAGTATGTGAGCAGTGACGGTAACATTGTTTGGAAAGGACGGATACATTGTCATACGTACGTTGAGCATAAATGGGCCTTTATACAGATTATAAATGGTAAATAGGGCAACTGAAAGTGAATTGTTACAGATAGGATGGAGAGTAACATTTAAAGATCCCCTCAAAAAAGTTCAATTGCCTTGGTAAAAATTCTTTAAATTACATTTGCCCTTTCTCCCCCTTTGAAAGATCCAGAAACTACATTTGTTTTCTTGCTGAACGCCAGATGAGAAGATTGATATCACGCTCATATTTAAGACTGGTATTGATCTTCTCATCTAACTCTGGGGCTAGAAAACAGCTAGGCATATTAAAAGGGTAATATGTTGAACTTTTTCTTTGACATTTTTGTAGTGAAGATCATCTTAAAGGTTGAGAAACATTCTTTATAGAGAGATTCAGACTGAAATAAAGAGGAAATAATGTAGACAACTGTTCAGTAAAGCTGCAGGGAGGTCATTCTGCATCATCCTAGATTTGACATAGTTTGTATTGACTGTAATAGAGGAGACCTTTCTCTGTTATGTTATTTTTATGACTTTCATGTTTGTTTTTTACTTTGTACCTCATTGCTCCATTATCCTATAGGTCACTTAAAAGATTGCCGACCATCTGGTGAGTTTGTATTTTCATCATTTTTTTCCTGGAGGTCCCAGAGATATTAATACAGGGCGGTAATGCATGTCATCATTTGCTGGTGATAAGTCTCCCATTAAAGGTAGCAAGTCATCAATAAAAAATAGATGTGTGAGAGAGAAGAAAAGAACAAATGTATTGCAAATGTCTTACCAAATCCATCCAACGTGTTTCTAGGATCTAACAATTTACATGTTTAAATATCAGAAAAGACATTGAGATACCTTTACATAGGAACAAAAATGGCCTCTACAGCTGTCAAGAGAAAGGAAGGAACAGAAAGTACAGAAACTTATAATGCATCGAGAGAAACCCAAAAGTACATCAGTCCCACCCACACTGTTTGATTGACATGTGAACTCGGTGAAGTCTTCGCGCCAATGACTGCTAAGCAACAAAGACGGGAACAACCGATTGTAGCCTATACGTTTGTTGATTATCAATCCAACTCACATTCATCTTTATGGAACAGCATCATTTTGTATCTCCACTTAATGCACAGTCTATAGATTTGTGTTTTATCTTTGTATAAGCAGCTAAGCCAACTCCACACATGATTTAAAAGATCTCATTTGTCAGTGCTGTGCTTCCCTTCTTTTCCTCCTCTTTTCCTTTTTACATGGCAGATGGGAAGAGCGAACAAATGTGATTTGCTCCCTCAGTGCCACTGAATGTTCCAGTGACTCATGCTTTGATAATATAGTTCAATGCTCTGCACCAACTGTCTGCGAGAGGACAGAGGGGAGTCCCACGACAGACACACACACACACACACACATGAATGCACAAACGTGGGCACATGTAAATACACTCTGTACAGACATACAGAGAACATGTTCTGTATGATGTTGTATTATTATGTTCCTGTTGTGTATGGCACCTTGTGGGTTGTGATGCCCTGCAGGCTCTACTGTCTCAACCAAACCCACAGATTTACTGAGACGTGTGTCATATGAAAAATGGGACATCTCTAACCAAGAAGACGTTGTGATAGACACTAACACTTGCACAGAAAACTCACAAGTGATTTTCGTTGGATTTATTATTAAAGTCACTATGTGTATATTTCTTGGTACTGTTTTAGCATTTTTCAAATTATTCTGTTGGCTTTAGTTTGTATTTTTTGAAAAATGAGGCAATCCTGGTGAAAACTTAATGGATTGCTCTTAGCTGATTAATTTCAGTAATATTGGTGGGGGATCCTTTAGTCTAGGTGCGACCACCGGAGGTCGCCAAAGCAGGAGTTTTCCAATTCTGCACAAATTGGCTGTAAATACAACATTTTAATATGCTATGTCTAACTTAAAGCTGTATTAGTCATTTTCCTTTGGTCTGTTGGGACAAAAGATATAAAGGATATAAAGACAACATTGACATGAACCCCACTGGCATGGCACTAGTATTACCTGGAGACCTCTAGTCATTTTTAATAATTGCAGAAATCGTCTGGGTTAGGTGAATCTGCCAACATTTAGAGTAAAAATTCACTGCAAATTACCATCATCATCATCATCATCATCATCATATTCTGCCAAACACAGAGGTCATGTGATAATATTAGTTCTGTGTGAATCAACATCTCAGTGATTTGTTGGTGGCAAAGGCTAGTTTTCATGTTTCAGACACAGCCTTGACATTTTCAATCATAGACTTTGCTTATCCTATGTAACTGTGCTACACAAAACACAGACGTGGGAGGTAATTTCTAAATCACATGAGGTCCCCGGGATCATCCCTAGGTTCCCCAGATCCTATGTTCCCCACTTTGTATGTGACCGGGGAACATAGGGATGATCCTGTCTACAGTTAGTCAGTAAGCCAGTTAGCTGTGTTAGCCGCCGAGTTAGCAGATGAGTTAGCCGCCGAGCTAGCAGCCAAATTAGCAAACGAGTTAGCCGCTGAGCTAACAGCGGAGTTAGCCGCTGAGCTAGCAACCGAGTTAGCCGCGATCGGGGAACATAGGACCCGGGGAACATAGGTACGCTCCCAGGTCCCCAGTTAATACCATAGTATAGCCATATTTGCTGTAGCATGGTATCAATATAAAGTTAATATAGCAAACATGCAGGAGTTACAAATTCATTTACACATACAGAGGAGACAGAGCAACATTAGCATGAGTCGACGGTGAGAGTGAACCAAAACAATAAGCTGAAAAATGCTAAAGCACTTTGCAGAGCTGCAGGGAAGTGCAGGGTGAGCTGCATCAAGAGCTGTAAATCATGCAAAGATAACTTAAATATAGGCCTGGACATATGTGTGTCATCTTTAAATACACAGAGTTTCAATTTGAGTGTATGAAAAATAATTAAAGATTCTGTTCAAATATAACTAATTTACACTGGCTTCTGTGTTTGGCTTTTTAGACATTAGACTTCATATTGAATGTTCACAAAACCTTCACTGTCACCATCTTTGGTTTGTTTTCTACGGTGGCCGAGAAGGGTCATAACACATGCAAATGCCAAAACACCTGCAAATTCAGAAAACACCTTCATCGATGTTAAAAATATTCACAACACGAGCAAATAGGGAAACGAACTGCAGACTAGGTGAAAACGGAAATGTTTCCAGGGGGACCATAATCAGCGACGGACCCACGCGGGGGCAACAGCGCCCCCTATAAATTAAAAACTAATATAGTCATATGACACACCGTTTTGAACGTTTAACAATTATCTGAGTACCTAATATGTGGAATTACACATTACACTTACCTCTTTGGAAACAATTCTGTGTTTCTTTGTTTTCAGAAACAGGATGTGGGTCCGTCGCTGATAATGGTCCCCCTGGAAACATTTCCTTTTCATCTAGTTTGCTGTTCGTTTCCCTATTTGCTCGTGTTGTGAATATTTGTAACATCGATGAAGGTGTTTTCTGAATTTATAGATGTTTTCTGAGTTTGCAGGTGTTTTGGCATTTGCATGTGTTATGACCCTTCTCGGCCACCGTAGTTTTCTGTATCTTCTTCTCAGCAGCTAAAACATGATTATGATGTTTTCATTATCCAAACAAATCCAAGAGACAAAATGATTATGTCAGAGCCACCTCGGCGCACTTGGTGTGGATAAGATTATGATCCTGATTAAATATTGAAAAAGTCAACAGACATGAAGCATTGCAATGTTTTGACATCCTGACCTTAATGAAGTGTTCAGCAGCCTTATCCGTGCCTCTCAGGACGTGTTCTGTTTCCTCCATAACACATTTTCCAAAGCAGGATTAGTGAATATGTGAATGTAATTGGTGAAGGCTGGTTTATGTAATCATATATCCTTCCAAAATACAGAGTAATAACCAATTTTATCCATCTTGGACATGTGGCAGACTAGACTGAAGCCCTTTTTTAATGATTAGTACTCCCCTAACACACTGAGACACCTGCAGGCTAATATTACATGTTTGTACATTAATGTCATCTCTCTTCACTCTTAACCCTTCCTTCCTTCCTTTCCTTCCTTTCCTTCCTCCTTGCCTTCTTTCTTCCCTTCCTCTTTTCCTTTCTCCCTCCCTCGTTCCTTATTTCCTCCGTCCTTCCTTCCTTCCATCTGTCCTTCCTCCCTCCCTCCTTCTCTCCTCCCTTCCTTCTTTCCTTCCTCCGTCCTTCCTTCCTTCCTTTCCTTACTTCCATCTGTTCTTCCTTCCTCCCTCCTTCTCTTCTCCCTTCCTTCTTTCCTTCCTCCATCCCCCTTTCTTCTTCTTCCTTCCTTCTTTCTTCCCTTCCTCCCTCCCTCCTTCTCTCTTTCTTTCCTCCCCCCTACCTTCCTTCCTTCCATCCTTCCTTCCTTCCTCCCTTCCTTTCAATGAGTGTCCTATAAAGGGTTAATGCTCCTTTCCTTCCTCCCTCCTTCCTTCCCTTCCTTCCTTCCATCCTTCCTCCCTTCCTTTCAATGAGTGTCCTATAAAGGGTTAATGCTCCTTTCCTTCCTCCCTCCTTCCTTCCCATCCTTCCTCCCTTCCTTCCTTCCTTCCTATAAAGGGGTTAATGCTCTTTTGCTTCTGCCCAGGAATGTATACACAGTGAGGGAGGCCCAGCTGTCTGTTACCTAGCTAGCATCAATCTGTCCTCTCAGCCCCACTAGAACTAAGACCCGGGTCAGCCTGTGTAGACGCACAGGACAGGACCTTACATAATGGTCCCATTATGATACATGGTGTTCTGTGCTAGACTCCACACTCAGGCTGCTATTTATAGCACAGAGGGCCAGAAGTGAGATAGAATTGATATATGTGCTTTGGACTGCTGTCACAGTAGGGGGTGGGATGGGATGGCAGAGAGGGAGGGGGGGGGGGGGGGGACTTGGTGATTTGATTGGGTCTTAGAAGGTGTGAGATTTTATGTTGATCTGCATGGCAATATATTTATTCTGCAACCCATCTGCTCCTATCAGATGGTTCAGGCAGCAATATGTAGTGTGCAGGATGTGCTGCAGTCATCAGGGCATCAGTATCAGCTGTGTGTATTCTTGGGTTTTGGAAGTTAACACTGTACGATGTTGTACTTTGCTGTTCCAAGTTCTTCAAATTAAACAACCAAACATGTTGCTTGTGATTTTCTGATTTGACACCGCTATTGACAAGATATAATTTGTTATAAAACTGTCACAAATCACTATTTTACTAACAAAACAACTTGGATAGGGAAAACTCATAGCTTGGACTTTGTTAAAGGGGGGGGGGGGGGGCATCTCTTTTGACTTTTCCTTCTTTCCTTCCTTCTTCCCTCTTTCTTGAATTTTTCCTTCCTTCTTTCTTTGCTCCCTCCTCCTTCCATCCTTCCATCCTTCCTTCCTTCCCTCCTTACTCCCTCCTTTCCTTCCTTGCTTCCTTCCTCCCTCCCTCCCTCCTTACTCCTTTCTTTCCTTCCTTCCTTCCTTCCTTCTCTCCTAAATTCCTTCCTCTTTTTTCATCTTTACTCCTTTCCTTCCTTCCTTCCTTTCTTCCTTCCTTCCTTCCTCCTTTCCTCCCTCCCTCCCTCCTTCCTTACTCCTTTCCTTCCTTCCTTCCTTTCGTCCTCCTTCCCTTCCTGGCTTCCTTCCTTCCTCTCTCCCTCCTTACTCCTTTCTTTCCTTCCTTCCTTCCTTCTCTCCTAAATTCCTTCCTCTTTTTTCATCTTTACTCCTTTCCTTCCTTCCTTCCTTCCTTCCTTCCTTCCTTCCTTCCTTCCTCCTTTCCTCCCTCCCTCCCTCCTTCCTTACTCCTTTCCTTCCTTCCTTCCTTTCGTCCTCCTTCCCTTCCTGGCTTCCTTCCTTCCTCCCTCCCTCCTTACTCCTTTCCTTCCTTCCTTCCTTCTCTCCTAAATTCCTTCCTCTTTTTTCATCTTTACTCCTTTCCTTCCTTCCTTCCTTCCTTCCTTCCTTCCTTCCTTCCTTCCTTCCTTCCTTCTTTCCTCCTTTCCTTCCTCCCTTCTCTCCTTACTTCCTTCCTCTTTTCATCCTTACTCCTTTCGTTCCTTCCTTCCCTCTTCCTTTCCTTCCTCCCTCCCTCCTACCCTCCCTCCCTCCTTACTCCTTTCCTTCCTTCCTTCCTTCCTCCTTTCCTTCCTCCCTTCTCTCCTTCCTTCCTTCCTCTTTTCATCCTTACTCCTTTCCTTCCTTCTGTCCTTCCTTGACCTGAGGACAACAGGAGGGTTGAGGTCATTATGCGTGATGTGTGTCAGACATACTGGAGGCAGGTTTGACAGCCTCCGTGGCAACCGACATGCGCCACACTCGGCATCAATGAAAATTCAAATCTAATCCTTTTGTCACCATAAATAAAGTGAAACGTACAGTCAGCTGTCTGTACGCCCTGCTCTGCTCCCTCCCATGTCAGCAGAATGTGAGTTTTATTGTGAGGCCAATGAAAAAAACCAAACGAGAAGTAGTGAACGACACGAAGCTCAGTGTGACTGAATGAATAAATGTAACGTCATTTATACTAGCTGACCTAAGATTCAAGCTAGTTATCCCACAGCTAATTACGACTGCTACAAATAAAAGAATAAAGTGGATATTTTTATTTTTTCCATCTAAAAAAAAACTCAAAAATCATCTATTGCTTGTTTTAGCATGTAGTAATATTTATGCCAGTTTTCACATAATGAAATTGGACTGTGCCTGTGATGATGTTAGTGATTGAATACTGTATATCATTAATATACAGTAGTATATATGTGTGTATATATATATATATCAAACAGTTACAGGTGGTTTGAAATGCTTCAGGCTTTATTTTTCACACGCCTCAGTGTGAGTCAGTCAGTCAAACCAAAGTCTCCTCTCACATTTGGAAAAGTAAGCAGCTGCTTAACGAAGTGTGTTTTTTAAATTGATGATTTAATCAATACATTATATGTAGCAGCTGTTCAAGCATGTTAGGGAATTTTCCATCATTAATATGCACTGGGTCTAACTAGGCTTTGCGGTCATAGCAAGGCCCCACCAAATGATAGGTTTAGACACTGTCTCCCTTTGAGATAGTGGTAAGCAGTGAGTCTGCTCCTTTTGGGGAAAACAGGAAGCATCCTGATAGTGTTGCTATAGCAGCCGAGGTCAGATATGTGTTTGACTTGTTTTCCCTGAATGGGGTAGAGGCAGCTGGAGTCAGAGGTTTGATATAGTGTTGGAGGTAGGACAAAGATCCTGAGTGAGGTCTAAGCAATGTTTAGTCTATAGACCAGTAGACTAAATTCTGTATATTGTAGATGTGTTGGATCTGCCCATATTTGGGCATGGCTCAACCTTTGGCATTATCTGTGTAGTTTAAAGTCTATCTGTGTAGTTTAAAGTCTATCTGTGAGGTTTAAAGTCTATCTGTGTAGTTTAAAGTCTATCTGTGTGGTTTAAAGTCTATCTGTGTGGTTTAAAGTCTATCTGTGTGGTTTAAAGTCTATCTGTGTAGTTTAAAGTCTATCTGTGTAGTTTAAAGTCTATCTGTGTAGTTTAAAGTCTATCTGTGTGGTTTAAAGTCTATCTGTGTGGTTTAAAGTCTATCGGTGTAGTTTAAAGTCTATATGTGTAGTTTAAAGTCTATCTGTGTGGTTTAAAGTCTATCTGTGTAGTTTAAAGTCTATCCCCGGAGGAGAGAAACTTCAGAATTGAAGGAAGCATCAGGGCATATAACATGTACTGATCATTCATTCACTTCTCCTTGTACAAGTAAATAAACCTTTCCAATACAAGACATCCTGGACTCCTGTCTACTCTCTCCATTGATATATGGGCTGCATAATTAAAATCACTATCAAAGCACAAGCTACTTTCCACTGATGATGAAAAGTGGGTGTTTAACTGAAAACAGATCAATAAACAACTTTTAATTTAGAATCATTAAAAACACTGAGAATAGATTTTATCACTATTAAGATAAACTAAAGGGTTATCACTTAAAAGTATAACTATTACCATGCAGCAAAATGTGTGGAGCAAATGCCCAAAAATGCCATTTATTTTATGTTGAAGTGATAAAACCTCTAGTGGCTGTAAGAATGATGATTCTCTAACAGCAAAGAAGGGATAAGTGTGACCATGATAATACTAACAAGGGTCCCACAACCTTAAACCTGCAGTGTGAAACTTTGACATAGAAATTAATGAACATCTGTTATATTCAAGTTCTCGCCACACAAATTAATTTAATGCTTATTTAGCCCATCACCACCAGATAAACCTCTCTATTTCACAGTATACAGAGTTTTTAAATATCATGTTGGGCCATTTGTCGATAATATTGGACTTTCCAAATGTTATAGGATCAAATGGATCAAGTCCTGATAGTGGTATGAGTCATTTGGCAGGGGTGATGTGATGAGGAACATTTATCCACCATTTTATAGCTGTAACAGTAGTTTACAGCCAGTGGAGTAATTTGGCATACTAGAACAAATCCCAGTGAGCCTGTTGACTGTCAGAAATGACGTTTTTGGGCCTGTGGGTGGACCGTTGAAACATGTCACTTTTTACCGGCCCTCTCTGTCTGCCAGTCATTCAGGGTGAACAGAAGAGTGTGCTGCATGCCTGTGTCTGCCAATCCCAGCTGAACACATTTGACTCTCACTGCCAGACAGGAAAGAAAAGAGTCATTTTTTGGGCTTAAACCTAAAGCAACCTAAGCAGCTTCAGAAAACAGAGAGCAACAACAGCTAATAGGCAAGGCAAGGCAGTTTTATTTATATAGCGCATTTCATACACAATGGCAACTCAATGTGCTTTACATAAAACAGAAACATTAAAAAATACAATTAAGCTGCTTCATCATGTTTAGTTTGAACTCTGGGCTCAACTATCTGACCTGAGTCAGTAGATCTAAGAGCTCTGGGCTCAACTATCTGACCTGAGTCAGTAGATCTCAGAGCTCTGGGCTCAACTATCTGACCTGAGTCAGTAGATCTCAGAGCTCTACTAGGTTTATATTCTACTAACATGTCATTCATGTATTCTGGACCTAAACCATTCAGTGATTTGTAGACCAGTAGCAGAACTTTAAAATCTATTCTATAGCTGACTGGGAGCCAGTGTAAAGACTTTAGAACTGGAGTAATGTGCTCTGATCTCTTTGTTCTGGTTAAAACTCGAGCTGCAGCGTTCTGAATGAGCTGCAGCTGTTTAATGCTTTTTTGTGGGAGTCCAGTCAGAAGACCGTTCTTCTGACTGGAGAGTAAATATTGGACTTACACTCATTAGGTGAAAAATGAATGCTAATGATGCTCCGAGTCCGGTGAATATGTAAAGAAGGAAATGTTTGCTGACAACTTTATGAGGTGATAATACATGAGATGCATGTTATAAATAATGCATGTGAGCAAAACTGAGTATTCCTTGTTAATAATAAACCACAGATTCTGATATTTTTTCCTAGTTAAATGAGAAATTTCAACTCAAATTCACTCCAGGAAGCAGATGCCCTGTAGTTACTGGCTGCTCACTCACATGTGAGAAGAGACATGTCAATACTTCAACTGCCTCTACCTCTCTCTGACACAAATGTAAAGACCCACATGACCTACACAGACAGCCTGGAGGCAGCACTAAAACACAAACGTTATTGGCACACTGGTCAGCTGCCCCCCCCCCCTCCCACACACACACACACACACACACACACACACACACACACACACACACACACACACCGCCTATATCTGGGTCATTGTTCTGCAATCTTTCATGAAATTCAATCCATGCTGAGGCCTGTTTGTCAGATTGAATGGTGGTTCCTGTAGGTGGGAGGCTACGTAACAGGTGTTAGCGATGTAAAGGTGGACTGGTAAATGAATTGAAGGTATTAGGTTTGTTCCAGGAGTCTTTTTTTTTTTTTCTTCTCTCCTCACATTGTCGATTTGAAGGGCATTGAACAGCATGGTAGAAACTGTTGGTAACATTTACGTCTCTCCCACATAGAAAGGTTTTGCTTTTGAACAGACCAGACGCAAGAAAAGGAGGAAAGGAGGGTGAGAGGGAGAATGGAAAAGATGATGGAAGGAAAGAAGGACAGAGGAAGGGAGGAAAGAAGGAAGGAGGGAGGGAGAAAGGAAAAGAGGATGGAAGGAAAGAAGGACAGAGGAAGGGAGGAAAGAAGGAAGGAGGGAGGGAGAAAGGAAAAGCGGTAGGGAGGGAGGAAGGAAAGTAGTACATAGGAAGAGAGGACAGAAGGAAGGGAGGAAAGAGACGGAGGGAGGGAGGGAAGAAGGAAGAGAGGACAGACAGAAGGAAACAAGGGAGGAAAGAAGGAAGGAAAGGAAGGGAGGGGGGGGGAGGGAGGAAACAAAAAAGGAGGGAGGGAGAAAAGAAAAGAGGAAGGGAGGAAGGAAGGGAGGAAACAAGGAAGGAGAGAGGGAGAAAGGAAAAGTGGTAGGGAGGAAGAAGGAAAGAAGTACATAGGAAAAGAGGGAGGAAAGAGGAAGCAACGAAAGAGAGACTGAGGAAGGAAGGGAAGAAGGAAGAGAGGACAGACATAAGGAAACAAGGGAGGAAAGAAGGAAGGAAAGGAAGGGAGGGAGGAAAAGCGGTAGGGAGGGAGGAAGGAAAGAAGTACATAGGAAGGGAGGAAAGAGGAAGGAACGAAAGAGAGATGGAGGGAGGAAGGGAAGAAGGAAGAGAGGACAGACAGAAGGAAACAAGGGAGGGAGGAAACAAGAAAGGAGGGAGGGAGAAAGGAAGGAAAGAAGGAAAGAGAGACGGAGGGAGGAAGGGAAGAAGGAAGAGAGGACAGACAGAAGGAAGCAAGGGAGGAACAGACGCTCTACAAAGTAAGATATTTCTACCGTGGTGGTTAAATGTCTGGCTCATGATCTGTGCAGACTATTATTACTCATTTATTTTCTAGTTTGTCGTCTCCAGAGAAAATAAAAACATTGACAGCTTTTTCTTAAAATGTTCTTTTAATGATTCATGTGAATGTCTTCCTGCCCAGCATTCATTTTTCTGGCTATGTTAATGCAGACTGTTGTTTCTGTCAACAGCAGCACTGCTCACATGTTTAAACAGCTTCAAGTGACACATGTTCTCATTCAGCAGCAAAACAAGAAGTAATGTGAAGTTCTTCTACCAGAGGAGAGTCATACAAGGTCTCTTCAAACCTTTCCAACGTTAGAATTGGAGACACTCAACAAGTATGAATGTTTTTTTTTAAACAGGTGCAACACATCCAGGTGCAACCAGGCGGGGAGTTCCAGTCCTCTGAAAAGAAGCCAATGCTAAAGTAACTTAGAGCTGCATTCTATCAAAAGGCCACCAGGGGGCGTCCGTCTCTATACAAGTCAATGGAGAATTCACCAACTTCTCACTTGATTTCTAACCTCAGTAAACGTTTTCAAAATGTGTTTATGGTCTCAATCGCTAGTTTAAAGCCTTCTTCAATGCAGTATGATGTTCATTTGGGACATTTTGGCCTCCCTGATTTTATATTTGACGATAAAGCAGGGTATGCGTTAGGGCGTGGCTACGTTGTGATTGACAGGTTGATTGACCAATGTCCTCCAGATCCAGCCCTCGCAACCAATCGCAGCCTCCCCGCTCCGCCGTTGGCCCCGTCCATATTTCCGTCCATGGCCCCGCCTCATGCCCATATAAGTAGAATCTGTGTTTTTATTTTTCCCAGCATGCACCTGAAATTTTCAAGATGGCGCTGCCTAGATTAGAAACTATTGGCTTCCGAGCAGCAGTCCACAAACCAATGGGTGACGTCACGGATGTTACGTCCATTTCTTTTATACAGTCTATGATTGCAACACATCCAGGTGCACAGAGCTGGACAGTAATGGAGTACATTTACTTGAGTACAGTACTTAAGTACAATTTTGAGGGATCTGTACTTTACTCGAGTATCATTTTTGGGGAGTACTCATGACTTTACTCGAGTACATTTGAGAGGCAAATATTGTACTCTTTACTCCACTACATTTCTATCCATAACCGTGAGTACCCGGAGAGAAGGAAGGATGGAAGGAAGGAAGGAAACCATGGAGGAAAGTAAGGGTGGAAGGAAGGAAGGAAACCATGGAGGAAAGTAAGGAGAGAAGGAAGGGTGGAAGGAAGGAAGGAAACCATGGAGGAGAGTAAGGAGAGAAGGAAGGGTGGAAGGAAGGAAGGAAACCATGGAGGAAACAATGGAAGAAGACGCAGCAGGTCCATCTCGGCCCGGGATGAAAATGACTTGATTTTACTTTCAATTCCTTTTACATTCTCCCTCCCTCCTTTCCTTCCTTCCTTCCATCCTTCCTTACTCCCTCCTTTCCTCCCTTCTCTCTTCTCCAAGGTATTAACATTAACATTTGTCATAACTCCATCTAGGACATTTCTATACATAAATGGAAGCACTGTGGCAGTAGTAATGCAATATTTAGAAAATGTACTCTTGTACTCTTAATATTGAGTAAAATTTAGCAAGGGGTATCTGTACTTTTACTCAAGTAAAGAAGCTGTGTACTCTGTCCGCCTCTGCAGGTGCAACACTGTGAGTAGTGAAAGATGTGTTCGGGCTGCAATTTGTACAAACTTTACATCTGGGTTCATGGCCTGATTCAACAGTGGATACTTTTAAATAATGAAATTCAATTTATCCTTACCTGAAAACCACTTTGAAAATTCCTTATTCTTTATTCCCATCTGGTGGTAGCATCAAGAATGATAGCATAGCAGAAAGCAATGAATGGGCACAACTACAAATGAATCCTTATTAACCCTCCTGTTGTCCTCGAGTCAAGGAAGGAAAGGAGGGAGGGAGGAAGGGAGAAAGAAGGAAATGAGCAAGGAAGGGAGGAAGAAAGAAGGAAATGAGGAAGGACGGGAGGAAGAATGAAGGAAAGGACGGAAGGGAGGAGGGAGGGAGGAAACAAGAAAGGAGGGAGGGAGAAAGGAAAAGCGGTAGGGAGGAAGGAAGGAAGGAAAGAAGTACATAGGAAGGGAGGAAGGGAGGACAGAAGGAAGGGAGGAAAGAGAGGTGGAGGGAGGAAGGGAAGAAGGAAGAGAGGACAGACAGAAGGAAGCAAGGGAGGAAAGAAGGAACAGTCAAACCCCCCCCCCCCCCTAATAAAAACAAAGTACAGAAAAATAGAAAGACATAAATAAAATACTAGAATAGAGCATTAAATATAAGATTGCAGCATAAAATAATAAATTAGCTTTAAAATCATTAAAAGGACATAGAGTGTAAATGAAAGATTAAAATGTAAAGTGCTTTAAAAGAGTTCAATCATAAGCTCAGGAGAAGAGAAATGTTTTTAACCTGGATTTAAAAATGATTTCAGTTCTGCTGGTAGTTTGTTCCAGTTGTGTAAAAGCTGCTTCATCATGTTTAGTTTGAACTCTGGGCTCAACTATCTGACCTGAGTCAGTAGATCTCAGAGCTCTGGGCTCAACTATCTGACCTGAGTCAGTAGATCTCAGAGCTCTGGGCTCAACTATCTGACCTGAGTCAGTAGATCTCAGAGCTCTGGGCTCAACTATCTGACCTGAGTCAGTAGATCCAGGGGCGCAACTACCTACTTTCTGAGGGGTATGCAGATACATTGCAGGCGCCCCCCCACCCGGCACCCCCGCCTGAATTTTTTTTTAATGGTTATGTAACCCAGCTGTAATTTCAGTCACTTTATGTTATTGTATTAGTATTATTTGTGTTTGTATTATTTGTATGATTTGAGCGAAATAAGGGGTTAAGGGTTAAGACGACATCACATTATGATGATGATCATAATGATGATTTAAGACAGTCATGAGATTTACGATAGTGCCCCTAGTGAGCGTCGCGAGCTCAGATGTGTGTCCTGATTCTTTCTCTCCATCCTCACACCTGAATGACATGAACTTTGTGTTAAGGAGGTTTCAAAAATACAGCAGTCAAACCACATATAAAAATATGAAATTTTAATTGTAAATGATATCCTTATTGGATATCAGTTACTGATTGGACGCTGCATCTGATCTGACTTATCAGATACATCACAACAGCACTGTAGTGTTATATCCGAGTGAAGACATTAAACTCAAGTGTATCACTCCCAAGTTCTATAATTTATCTGTTTTATGATTCACCATCTAGTTAAAAAACAAAGATAACTGTCTGAACAACAAAATAACCACAAACCAGTTCCTTTATTTTTCTTGTCATGATCTGTTATATTGTAAATACTGATCAGACAACAGTAACCTGTTGTTTTACTAGTAGTAGCTTTAGCTAACCTGTTGTTTTACTAGTAGTAGCTTTAGCTAACATGAATGTTTACAAGCCTCCTCTTGATACACTGACATAACTTACCTACTGTCTTTCAACCACTTTGAAAAGCTTTTTTTCATCCCTGCAAAATCTTTCTCTTTCTCCCTCTTCCGTTTTCTGTGTTGTGCCCCTGAGAGCTTTATTTTCTGTCTCTCCATGTCATTAGGTCCCTGTCATCAAATGACAACACGATTCGAATGAAAACACTCCTGCTCTAGCGCGTGCTCGAGGGGGCGCGCGCCGGCGCGCATAGTGTGGAGAGGCGCTCCGGTGCTTTCACCTCTCTCCCCGGAGGGGAGGCGATTATCGGAGGGGCAGGGGAGGTAGGCGGAGGGGCGCCTAATCAGTGACGTGCCTCTATTATTGATCATATCATTTACTACACATGCACAAACGCTGTTATATACAGAAAATGCAGACTCGAAATAATTTTACCCCCATCGCTTTGGCGCCCCCTCCATTGTGGCGCCCCTATGCGCCGCATATAGTGCATACCCACTTTTTGCGCCACTGAGTAGATCTCAGAGCTCTGGGCTCAACTATCTGACCTGAGTCAGTAGATCTCAGAGCTCTGGGCTCAACTATCTGACCTGAGTCAGTAGATCTCAGAGCTCTACTGGGTTTATAGTCAGTTCTTACTCAGGTTTCTTCCCTTTTTTTCATTTTAAAGGTTTTTTTTCTTCTTTTCTTTCTAGGGTGTGAGGATAGAGTATGTTGCAATAACTACTCTGATCCACAGGACAAAATATATTAATTCCACAATAACGGCTCTAAAATTGTGGGATGCCTACATTTCTTTTCTCTTTTTTTTGCTATTAGCCTGCATCCAAAAAAAAAGAAAAAAAGAAAAAAGCTATAAGACATTATTGCCAAGATTTTTCCAGGCTCTCTATCGTTTCTATGGTGGTTGCTATGGACGCTGCTATCGCTGAAACCATGTAGTTGCATGCTGTTGCAATTTAATTTTAATATTACTTTGTTCATTTAATTACTATCATTATCATTATTATTATCATTATCACCTTACTTTTGCCTATTTTTATTCTTCTATGTTGTAACTAAATATGGACAAACCACAGCATATAAATATAAATCCATCAACTCTGGACGACATGAATCCAGCATCAGCAACTTTAAACTCAGTCTGGGACTAAATCAGTGTAAATTAATAATTACCGTAATACGTGTAGTTAAGGTGCACAACAAAAAACTGTATTCCACAATTCATGCAAAAAAAACTGCGTACATGTAATTAAATATGTTAACCCTTTATATACTGTTCATATTCTGACTAATACTGAAGACAAATTTCTGCCTTTTAGACACAAAAGTAGACCGCTAAATATTTTCTATTCCATATTCTATATACAGTGTAGTCTTAAATGCTCATGCTGTTATAAATATGTATTATGTGTATTGATTAATCCTCTGCTTTATTGATCTGTTTAATATCAATGCTGAAAAAAACATGCGTTCACCTTTTTAATTAATTGCTGACTTGATTCAAAATTGTTCAAATAGGCTCTGAGATCCTCCATTTTTTCTTCTGTTCTTTGTCTTCTTTAACCTGTATAATCAATTCAGGCTAATTGGAAAGATTTCTGACATCACATGTTTTGATGCTGCGGCTCTAGCCCCCCCCCCCCCCCCCCGACTTCATTACTATCGATCGTTTCCAATGAGCCCACCAAAGAATCTGAGCTCATTCAATGTGCTTGTCGTGTAATTCTCTGGATAACGCTGTCAGCTAAATGCTCCAAAATATCAATGACACATGTTGGAATTTATGAATGATGAATGAACATGATTTGCTTCAAGTAACTGTACTCTACCTTAGTTTATAAAAATATATAAAAGGTTATTTTATACTCCCAGCAGTTGCCTTTCCACTGTTAAACCAGCAGAGCTCTCACATAGAGGAAAGGAGGCTGAAATGCTTTATTATACCTCATCTTCCTCAGCCCAGTATTCTTATCTAAAAAATATCTAAATATCTAATAGCGATTATTTTGACTGATCCTGCAATTGTGGTATGATTGACACTATTAGAGGGGATGGTAATATTTATTTAATCATTATTCTCATTCTCATTGAAAAACATATTAAAATGATCACAGTGTGATTTCTGTGGCAATTCTTAACTTAACAATACTTATTTAAAATGATATGTTGACTCAAATTTCACCTTCACCTCTTAACCCTCCTGTTGTGCTCCCGGGTCAAATTGACCCCATCTCTTTTGACTGTTCCTCACTTCCTTCCTTCCTTCCTTCCTTCCTTCCTCATTCCTTTCTTTCCTCTCCTTACTTCCTTCCTCTTTACCTCCTTCCTTCCTTCCTCATTCCTTCTTTCCTCTCCTTACTTCCTTCCTCATTCCTTCTTTCCTCTCCTTACTTCCTTCCTCATTCTTTCTTTCCTTTCCTTACTTCCTTCCTCTTTTCCTCTATTCTCTCTGAAAAAAATCGATCCACAGAATTTTTAATCGATATCGAATTTTTAAATTAAAAAAATCGATATTAATTGATGGATCCATTTTTTTGGACACACCCCTACCAAACGATCAATCGGTGCTGTTTGATATATTATGCCGTTTAATTAGCACGGTGGAAAATGTGAGTGTTAAGTTTGGTGGATTGGTGTGTAGCAGGTGCAGAAGACTCAATATTGTGCCCTGTTAAAAAGCTGCACATTAAATTCACCTTTTTATATTAACCCTAACTTTGATCTTTACCAAGCCTGAACCAACTGATTCACTTATCTAACTCCAGTCTTACGTTACCCATAGTGTGTTTGACATGAGCACCATCTTCACCTAACATTGTCGCCCTGCACAGATGTTGTAGATCACAAGAATTTCAGAAACATCGACGTTGGACATATTCAGCAGTTTTACAGAATCATATTATATAAGATTTCCCATTTGCAATAAGCTGTCAGGACATTATTCCACATGATTTCCTTTCTCCAGTGTCTTCCCAGGCATGTAGACTGAGCTGCAAGAGGCAAGTGTTACATGAATTTCTTACATCTGTGTATATGTATTATTAATATATATATTGAGCTTGGTGACCACAGCACATCTACATCACTTATGCTTATATGTTTGAAAAGGATAGAGGTGGAAAATGTTGATAATACTGATTGAGTATGGGTTTATAGGTGGAAAGGATATGTAGGGGGAGGGAAGCACAGACATGTGGTCCTTATTTGTGTTTGTGTTATATGCTGCAATTAAGGGGTGTGTCCACATAATTCACCCATTCACCACTCCTTATATATTAAAATGATAATTAGAGGACATGTATGCATTCAAAGTAAAGCAACGAGCAGAGCAGAAAAAGATCTGCATGATAAACACTCGGTGGTTAGGGGTTCTCTATGCTGTGATTTGACATTTCATACATTTAATTATCACTGACAGCTGCACAAGAATATAATGTGATGCATCGAGTTGTTGGGTTGTTGCACATGTTACAGCAATGATTCACAATTGGACACTCAAATATAATGATGCTGTTATAGATTTTTGAGTTTTTGTTTTAATGAGAATACGTATATGGTTATGGAGCGTGCGGTCTCCTATATGAATGCTTTCAAACCTCTTTTGTGTCGTGTCTTTGTGTCCTCGCCTCGGGAAAAAAAAGGAGAGAAAACGGTCACAAAATCTTCCGCCTTCACTTCCTCCTCTCCTTCATCATCTTCCTCCTCTTTTCTTCTGCCTGTCTTCATTTTTCATCCACCTCCTGTCCTCCCTTTCTGTCTTAATCTTTTCTTTTTTTTCCCCACCTTCACTCAGCCCTCTGGGGGAGGATATCCCACAGGTTGCTGCACTTACTGCCTGCTGCGTTGAATGCTAATGCGGCCGGGGCTGATGCGTGCCACAGTGACCGGAGTAAGAAATGGTTTGAAAAGGAAGGAGGGAGGGGATGAGTAGTAGAGTGAGAGAGAAAGAGAAAGAGAGGAAGAGAAAGAGAAAGCAGAAGAGCACAGGACCTTTAGGGGTTTTTTTTGCAGAGGGAGGTGAGGACCACAGCGAGTGAGGGGAGGGATGGAGGGATGTGACGTGACCGAGCGGGAGTATGGAAACTGATCATTGCAGGCAGAGCAGTGTTGGATAATTCTGCTCTCCCCTCTCCTCCCTCCCTCCACCCCCACTATCTCTCTCTCGCTCTCTCTCTCTCTCTCTCTCTCCCCCCACTCCACATCCCCGACGATGCTGCTCTGACTAGACACTGCCGGAGAAAAACAAACACTACACCATCCACATACTCATACACTCACATGCAGCGGAGAGGGCTGCTGCTGCTGTTGCTGTTGCTGTTGCTGTTGCTCCTTCTCTCTTTCATACACAGACCCTCACACTCCATCTAATTACCAAAAACATCCCGCTCTCTCGCCGTCTTTGCAGTTGACAGAAGATCCAGAGGAGGATACAGCAGGAATGTGACTGAGGAGCTTCACCTGAAAACATCTGCTCGGAGGACTCCTCTCTCTCTCTCAGCTCTCTCTTCTCAGGCGGTTCTCTCCAGCTACGCAGCAGGTGAGCAGCATGTTGATATCTCATCTCATTCATGGTGCTCGTCCGTCGTGTGTGTCGCAGTGGCCACTACTGTATCTGTGTGTATGTGTGTGTTTGTGTGTCTATGTGTGTGTGTTTCATGGCACCAGCAGTGTTTCAGCTCAGATCTTCTTCTATCAGTCGGAGTGCAGCACATGGATCCACAGGCGGGGGGAAAGATGCTTCACTGCTGAATCTCCTCACTGCACCAGTGGAAGACATTGAAGCTGATCTGATAACATTCTTGGAGCCGGATTTGGTTTGTTTGAGGTTTGAGAGGATTGCAGCCAAGTGTTGTTGTCAGGATGCAGAGAAAGAGGATGATTACAGTGCAGCACACAGTAGGGATACACTATACTCCTCAGTACTACTGTATGATGCATCGCCGTGCTGGAATTGAAGATTTAAGATGAGTAAGAAGATTCTCCCTCAGCTTCTCTCGTGCTGTGTGTGTGTGTGAAACATTAAATAAGACACTGCAGAGCGTTTTCTAGCTTAAGCTCCAGTGGCAGATCAAAGTTTATGCGAGGGAGGCTGATTCCCACGCACCCAGTGTGTTAACACAGCAACACTGGTGGCTGCACATTGTGTTGACTGTTTCTTTCCCTTTCTGTGCACTGTGTTTAATAATATTGATGCTCTCTTAATAATTTACGTGGCTTTTGTTCATATAATTGCCTTTTTCATCCAGTGGTTCCACTAGGTAACGTGTGGCATTACCGGATCATTTTCTGTACATGAATTCAAGCTTGGATGCTCACACACACGCTCATACATGTCCACACAAGTGAGTGTTAAAAAAAAAAAGAAAAAGTGACACACATTTCTACCTAACATCAAGAAGATGAACGCATATTATTTATCCACATGCACACACACACACATCTATCCTCCACTCGAATGAACATGTCTACTTGTTGATCCAGGGTTTCAGTTCCCAGTAATTGGGGCAAATGCTTCACTGGTGATTTGACACACACACACACACACACACACACACACACAAACACACAGATGTCTGAATGATACCCACACACAAACATACAATTACATGCAGATTCATTCTACACAAATGAGAGGGAAAGCAAGTCCATCAACATCTCACCAACAAACCAGAGATGTTATACTGATCAGCTCTAACTATGATATACTGTGTGTCTGTGTGGAGCTGATTAATCAACTTGGCAATACAATATATCAAGCTGACATTTGGCTTTCATCAAATGAATTTTATCAAACAGTGATATCAGTGAGGCATGTTTTCCACCTTCTCATATGATGGATTTCTCATGAACCACAGCTGCATCTTACGAGCCTGTAAAACCTGAAATGAATTATGTTTTTGGCACACTTTTGTTATCCAGTGATCGATGCTTTAAGTTTTGGCTTTGAGTGCATCAGCTTGTCTTAAAACGGCTGCAAAACGTAATATATTGCATGTACCATGATGGTCTACACGCTGTTTCAGTAGCTTTAAACAAACACTGGAGGCTTCTAATTTACCTCCAGTGAAACACTAGAATTTGGACATTTGGACACAGTTCAAAACTGTAAGAACCAGCCTACAAAAGCTCATTTAGCTTGAACTTGATCATGTTGTCATCGTAGCAATCAGTTGATGCAAGGTTGTTGAAAAGCCGGACCAACGCAGCTTTGAATGCTTTGAATGCCCATATCAGGCATTTTCTCACATGAGGACCCTTCCACTTCCCTTCCACTTGTTGAAAAACCTTTCACGATGCCTCACTCAAAAACCAATTAACACTAGATTCACACACGCTCACTTACACTGTTTTTTAAAATACATTTTATTTCTTATCGGTTGCTTGTGTGCATGGATGATCTACATTTTCTGAGTGTTAAAGGAGAGCAAAGACTTTAGAAACCAACATTAAATGCGATCATAGCTTATATTTCCATTTTCCAGATGTTGCCATGACATTTCTAATGTCCCATTATGTTGTTTAATAGAGCGTAGCACTACAGTAATACTGCTCACTCTGCTCCCTGGGCTGACAGTTTAATTCTTGCTGTGGCCATCTGTGGCTTCTTTTTTATTAAAGAAATGAAATGAACAGTTTTTAAATACCTTTTGCATAGAAATAATAATATGAATGTATAATAATAAACATGAGTCAATAAATGTATGGGAGGAAAATTATTACAGTGTATATATATATCTATATCTATATATAGATATATATATATAGATATATATATTTATAGTCTATCGTCATATGCTATAGCTGTTTCTTTCTTTGGTTAAATGCTTCTCAAATACTTGCTATAATGTGATTTGAACTTGTCATCATTTCTCACTATCTATAAAATGTATTCATCAATTTTCAATTCTATATTCTGGCTTGTGTTAACTCGTTAAATTCTTCATCCTTCATTGGTCTGACTGACAATCACCAACGTCAGTGTTTAAAATGTCAAGTCCTTGGAACAACTTTGAAAAACATGGCGATGGAGAGACAAGGGACATGTTGGATGCCGCTCTGCTGACAGCTGCTGCAGGGAAATCTGACCTGAATATCACTGTTACAAGAACTGAAACTAAATAATATTCATGATATATATCTGTATGTGTTGATAAATCTATTTCTGTCCTTTTTTTATTTAGAATACATCCTCTCATTACGAACAACAACCATCTGCAGCTCTGAGCTCAATTCAGCTGCACATATGAGACAGTTTAACCTGCTTCGTCCTTTTCTGCCATTAAGCAAAGAGAAATGTGGCTGCGGCTGTTACAGTAATGGAGCAGGTACGAGATCTAATGTCTGATGTTTTCCCAGCGTGTGACATCCCCGCTGTCTGTGTGTTGCTGCCCGGGGAATGCTCGCTGGACGGAGAGACGACGCCTGAACACAATGAGCAGCCCGGACAAATGGGTCACACTGACCCCAGCTGAGTTCGCCCTGCTGCAGGAGTATGCTCAGTGTGAGTATAACAGAGCTACTCCTCGCTGGTTGTGTCTGACCGTGCTGAGGACATTTTACTATCTGTAGTTGTCTGCGTATGTGTGTGTGAGCCTACTCTTCAAGAACATATCAATCAGTCAGTCCATCATTATTTGTGTAGGACTTTTCATACATTGAGATGCAACACATTAATGCTTTACATATTCAGAACAAACTAATAAAAAGAAATCATCAAATATAGGATCTCATTTTCCAAACATGAACCTGCAATGAAGAAACACCAGAGGTAGGATTACCCTAACCCTAACTAAATAAAATAAAGAGCTAATAAAAGATATTTAAACTATACTAAAGGAAATAATAATAAAATAAAGTCTCTAATAAGAATAAAGTGGGTAAAACCGGAGATGTTAGGAGTAAAAGAGGAAAAGTACAGAAGTAAAATAGACATAAAAAGTGGGTTATGAAGAAGAAACAATAAAATGGAATAAACAGAAAAGTAAAATAGAAATAAAAGGCAGATTAATAAATAAATAAAATGCAATTGAAAGCCAAATGAAAAAGCTATAGGTCTACAGTATCACACCTTTAGACAGCATTGTAGTCAGTTGCATTTAATAGCAGTTTAAATTATTAAATCCTCAACTTGTGCATTTCAATAGAATAGAAATAGCTCATTTAAAGGATGTTTTTAACTAATTAATTCATCATGTGATTTCTAACAAAATGGAACAATATCAGAATCGGTCCCATTTTAGTATCTTTGCAGTTTTTCCTCGACAGTTAAATTTTTAAAATCCACACTAATCAATATTTTTATATTATAGAAAGATAAAATTGTTAAGTTTAATGTTAAAAGGGATAGGTAATTATTACCCATCATCTCTGCAGAGTGTTCTTAGCATCTTTCAGTTCATTCTTTTTGGTTTTACAGCCTGCAAATTCATTCTTTTTGATTCACTCTCTCTCTCTCCAGCAGCAGCCACGGGCCTTTTAACCCTTTAACAGGCAACGTGCACCAGGAGATACAGACTCTTTAACCTTCCTGTTGTCCTCCCGGGTCCTTCCACTGTCCTTCCTTCCTTCCTTCCTTCCTTCCTTCCTTCCTTCCTTCCTTCCTTCCTTCCTTCATCTCCGTCCTTCCTTCCTTCCTTCCTTCCTCAGATCTAAGTTCAGCTGTTAGGGTAAACGTTCCCTCCTTCTGTCCTTTCTTCCTTCCTTCATCTGTCCTTTCTTCCTTCCTTCCTTCCTTCCTTTCTTCCTCCCTTCCTCCCTCCTTTCCTTCCTTCTTCCTCCCTCCTTCCTTTCCTTCCTTCTTCCTCCCTCCTTCCTTTCCTTCCTTCTTCCTCCCTCCTTCCTTTCCTTCCTTCCTTCTTCCTCCCTTCCTTCCCTTCCTCCCTCCTTTCCTTCCTTCTTCCCTCCTTTCTTCCTTCCTTACTTGAGGTGCACGGCCTGTTTAAGGGTTAAATGAGAAAGCTCTGAAAAACCAACTGTGCACTAGACTCCGCACCAAATGGCAGAGGAGTGGAACATTCAGCAGATGAACAGCCAGATTTTTCCATACAGTTACCAGAAAATGAAAGCTAACGTTGTTCCAGTCTGCTGATTTTTTTTTAAATAGCAACCAGATTCTTAACAAGCTCACTATTACAGTTTTATAAGTTTCATAACTCTGAAGCAAACTAATATGTTGGTGGTTAACTCTTTATTGGGCAAATAATTATATTTGGTAACTTCTGTAAATATCCCAAAATATCCTTCCTTCCTTCCTTCCTTCCTTATTTCCTTCCTTCCTTCCTTCCTTCCTTCTTTCCTTCTTTCCTTCCTTCCTTTACTTCCTCCCTGCCTTCTTTCTTCCCTTCCTCTTTTCCTTTCTCCCTCCCTCGTTCCTTATTTCCTCCGTCCTTCCTTCCTTTCCTTCCTACCATCTGTCCTTCCTCCCTCCCTCCTTCTCTCCTCCCTTCCTTCTTTCCTTCCTCCGTCCGTCCTTCCTTCCTTTCCTTCCTTCCATCTGTCCTTCCTCCCTCCCTCCTTCTCTCCTCCCTTCCTTCTTTCCTTCCTCCATCCCCCTTTCTTCTTCCTTCCTTCCTTCTTTCTTCCCTTCCTCCCTCCCTCCTTCTCTCTTTCTTTCCTCCCCCTACCTTCCTTCCTTCCTTCCTTCCTTCCTTCCTTCCTTCCTCCCTCCTTCCTTCCCTTCCTTCCTTCCTTCCTTCCTTTCAATGAGTGTCCGATAAAGGGTTAAATAAAATGCTATTCCTTTAAAAAGCAATAATATTACTTTACATATTACTTAGTATCAAAAGTAATTAGTTACATTATTAGTTATATTCGCCATTTACTTTTGCCCCCCTCTCGCACCCTACCGAAAAAGTGACGTACAACCTGTTTAGCCAGTCGGCTTCTTTTAGAACTGAATCCGATTTATTAGAATAATAATGAACTTTACAGGAGGAGTCACTGCAACCTCTCACACCTGATGGGATACAGTGTGTTTATATTTTTACTAGGGCTGTCAAACGATTAATTTTTTTAATCGAGATTAATCGCAGAATTTCCATAGTTAATCGCGATTAATGGCGTTTTGAATTGCATGTTTAAAATCCTGTTATTTTCCATTTGAAGGCAGTTTTAAGCCCATAATGTAAAACATTTCTTACCAGAGTGTCTTAACTGGGAATCAATCACGGCTCTGCTGCGACTCCCACACTCCAAAATGGTCCTTTGGTGGAGCTGAGGCTTGCGATTAACGTGTTAACACTGACAGCCCTAATCTTTACTTATATATAAAAAAATAAAATAACTCTCTCTCCACAAGAGCAGCAAGGAATATCTCATGGTTTTACAAAACATTACATTACACATCATTTACACTGATATGGCTGTCCTGACATGTTAAGCAAGGTCCCAATGTTCAGAAATGAAACAATGATTTTATCTCATTAGCAGAAACTTCTCAAACCTCTTATCTGACAGTCTGTTCCCTCTAGGAATGAGCATCAAACCTCTTACACTAAAAACCCACCCACAGGTCTACTAGATGGGGTTAGAGTGCTCTGACTACTTCATGTAAATGTTTTTGACGTATGAGAACTGGTTCAGAGTCTCAGCCTTATATCCCCCTGACCTCAAATAGGCCATTACTTCTTTTTCTGCCGAGTAGCTGTCCTCAGGCTCTGTCTCAAATACAAAAAAAAAAAAAAAGTCAATTTCATTACGGCTGGCTGACGCCATGGAAGCAGAGGCCGGGTCCTCTGCAGGAACAGTTGTGTGACACTCTGCTGTCAGAAGCTGCCTCACAATCCAGTTTCTGTGGTTTAGTTGGAGTGCATGCATCGCTACTTGCTAGCACCAGAGGCCTTCTCGTCAATGCCTTTTTTTTTTTTTACTACATTACTGTGCTGCTATATGCTTCAGTAAATTAGATGTTGTATTTTTTGATGGTTAAACTCTTTTTCCTGTTCACACAAAGCTTACAACAGACAACAGTGCTGCAACAATCTTTAAATGACACAAATTTAAAATAATGACACACACTTAGAGCTGTGTAAAGCATGCCTCCGTCTCTCTCCCTCATCCTCTATCCTTTCATTTAGCTTTTTGTATCCAGCATGATCTACTCTACTCTGACCACTGATGTATTTACAGAACTGGATACTGTGTTGGAGGCAGGTTCCCGTTCATTCCTGTGAAAGTTGTGAATGAAGCCAAAAACCTGCCACATGTACACTTCATCATAGGATTGCATAACTAGGACTCTTTCTCTCTTTGGCAACACATTACAGCAGTGTTAATTAGATTAGTAACTGTAATGTAATTACTGTAACACATTACTGCCCAACACTGGTCCTCTTATAGTAATGAGCATCTTTTGGGTTGTGGGATGTTTGAATCTTGGTCTTTAGGAAATAGTTATCAACATTTTTATAGATCAAAAAACATCAATTAATTGAGAAAACCTTTGGCAGATTTTCTTATAGTCGTGTCTCTATGTAGTTTTCTCCAAACCACAACATTTTTACTGCTAACGTTTTTAGCTTGAAGCGAGTTTTCACCTCCCTCACTTTTGGGCTCTTGGAAAAATCGGGTGTCTGTTTTCATACCTTCCATAATCCTCACAGATGGAGACAAATGAGCAAGCATTAGAAGTCCCTGCCTACAGAAACACTGCTTTCTATCTGATAGCATCAAACCACCGAGTTAACCATAACAACAGTGTTCCTTTGCTGTAAACTGCAGCACAGTTCAATTCCCTGCACTCATCTCAAAGATCCCTTGCTCTAATGATAAAATGTCCACCACATTGTAACCGTATGATGGTCTTGCTGATGTAGTAAACGCGACGTACTCAAACATTTAATCTGCGTGTTGCCTTTTGAGCTCTGAATGATTCATTCGCCAACCAACAAATGGCTCCCCTGCTCACCAGACTGTGCTCTGGATGCCTGGAGTTTATGTTACGCTCCAACATGTTGACACATTTCATCATTTGAAATGGTACCAGGGATGGAAAATATGACGATACCTGGTAGGCTAACTGCAGGATGTTGTGCACCACCCACACATGGTCCTGGACAGACTTTGAACGTACAAATAAATCGTTAAACAAATGATGGAACTTACTTTGAAATTAGAAGTAGAGTTGTTAAGTGTTTAACATTTTAGATCCTGAGTGCTTTTTGCATCAGCTGTCTTCGTACGTTAGCAGAGTGGTTGAATATACTGCATTTCAGAGCTATTTTCAGTGTCAAACACGACATCTTGGAGGCAAATGGTACCTCTTATACTTGCTATTCAGAGCACCATGTGTGAATCTTAATAATTAATGCTTTTCACCCTTGTACCAGTGTTTCAGTTGGTAATGATATTTCTCTCTTTGATTGCTCTGTTCCTGGTGACAACACTGTTTCTTCCTCTGAGGAACTCTCCAGCTCTCCTGTGCTACACTACACTACACTTAAAAGCCAATCATTTTCTGGTCGTTGTTTTCCATGTTTTGCAAATATTTGTTTTGTGGGCGGCTGAGGAGTTTGTTGAATTACACAAGAAAAAGGTTTCAGAGTCATTAGCTTCACAATGAAATGAACATTGTGTGGGAATAAAAGGCGTAGAGCAAGAAGAAAGCAAGCAAAGCAGCAAGAGAGAACTTAAGAGTCTTGGTGCGTGTGTGCGTGCGGGTGCGGGCACACGTGCACGGAGGACAGATTTGGATAATCATGTTTCAACGAGCTCCGGGTGACTCTTTGTGCGCTATAAAATATCTCATTCTCTGAGCTGCACACAATAGGCATCAACTTACCTCACCTTCCCTCCTCATCTCTCCTGCAATCTCCCCTCCTGCCGGATCTCTCCCTGCCTTCTCATTAAAGTGAGCTGTACATACTTTCATAACATTTTAATAGCTGTGCGCCTAGTCAGGCACCGAAGATCTGACTCACAACAATTAGACTTTCTCTTAATGTGATATAATTGCTAATGTGTGTAGTGTAGCAGGGAGCTGCTTTATAGAAGGAGGATTCTTACCTCTCAAGGCAAAGAAGGTCTTCAGTGTGTTTATGAACCTTAAAAAGCATGAAATGAGCCTTGTCCTCTGATTACTGTGTCCCACACAACAGTTAAATCATTAGCCTGACTCCAGGAAAAACATTATAACTCAGCAGTGTTGGGTGAATGTGACAGGCAATCAGTGGATACATAATCACTTTGCTCGATAATGGTTTTGTGTGGAGGGCATGTTAATAAAGAGGGTCAATAATGATGACACACTCTCGGTCCATTGTGAGACATTTATTTCCACTCATTGTTGGTAAAAATGCATTATGAGCACATCAAAGATTTAAAGCCATTAGAGCAAGAGGTGACAAAATGTGACCGAATGTGACCCATTTTCTGTAACAGTTTTCTATGTACAGTATATAAACATAACTTCCACTAACTTCTAATGAATGGAACCAGACACAGATAGCCTAGCTTAGTGTGAGGTCTGACATTTTTTAGGGATACCTGGTTTGTAATCTGATGAATAATGAATGCATTGAATACAAAGCTAATAACTCAAAAGTGAAAAATCTGAAGTGACATATAGTACTGTGAAGTTTCCCAATCACTGTTTTTGAATTTGCAAAGCCTCCCAAACTCCCAATACACCTGCTGATTACCAATCAGTGACACGCTGTGCAGTTTTATGAACAGCAACTTTACCTCAGGGTCTCTGGCTGCTCCATTTAGCTAATGGCAGGGTGGCGTTTCAGCTCTATAAACATCTCTCCAGTGCAGAGCTGCTCTAGGAACAGACATCACTCTATCCATTGAGTTAAAGCTGTAGTGTGTGCATTAGTCTGTGTTTTTGTCTCTAGAAAAACCTCAATAGGAGGAGTGAAAAATCCACCTTTTCTTAAGTTCACTCAGGCTGTGAAGAGGTAATGCCCACAGGTTCAGTTTGATGCTTAGAGATGAACCAGGACCTCCAGTGCATATGAAAAAATGGTACTTCTAATTAACTTCAGTAACATTAGAACCTGGTATCTGTGGCGCAGCAAATTGATTTAGCAGCAGGGCTTATAAACGCTCTGCAGCATGCAGTAATTATCACAGCCAATCTCTCTCTCTGTTCAGGTTATTTTTTGCTTATAACTGAGGGCTAAAAAAACAGTTTTCTTAAAACAATTGCAATCGACCTGCTTTAAAGAAATCAACTTGTTTTCTTAGTTTTGATATGACACAACTTCTTCACTTGGGATGATTCTGTCTTGTTTTTTATTTCTAAAGTGATCATAATCTTTTTTTAAATTCTTAATAATGGAACATGACTACTTGTGTCGGTGTAAAATATGTTGTGATGATTAGCCCAAAGATAAATATCACAAGACTCTGCTGTCCCCGTCAGCTCTTTGATACTGGATAGTGTATTTTTCATCTTGTGGAGTTAGAAACACAGAAACATAACTAAAAAGAGAGTGAATATTCAACTTAAATTAAAATGCTACTTAACACCTGCTGAATGTGTAAAATGGCAACTCAAAATGGTAAAAATGATCTATCGCTAATATTAGCTTAGCATATAGACAGGAAGGGGATCATCAAGGGGAACATAGGGATGATCCTGTCTACAGTTAGCCAGTTAGCTGTGTTAGCCGCTGAGTTAGCAACCGAGTTAGCCGCCGAGCTAGCAACCGAGTTAGCCGCGATCAGGGAACATAGGACCCAAGGAACATAGGTAGGCTCCCACAGGAAGTAAGCGGAAACAGCTAGCCTGGCTCTATCCAAAGTTCAGAAATATGACCAAATATCTCTAAAGCTAATGTTAAACATGTATCTCACTAATTCAACCTAGCTGTAGCAGAACATATTAAAACAGCCACTTGTGGTTTATCACTAAAATATCCGGAAGGAGGAAGGAAAGAAGGGAGGGAGGAAGGAAGGAAAGAAGGACGGAAGAAGGAAGGAAAGGAGGAAGAACAAAGGAAAGGAGGGAAGAAGGAAGGAAAGGAGGGAGGGAGGGAGGGAGGAAAGAAGGAAGGAAAGGAGGAAGAAAGAAGGAAAGGACGGAAAGGAGGAAGGACAGACAGAAGGGAGGAAAGAAGGAACAGTCAAAACACTTTTTTTTCTTTACTTTTTGAAGTTCAACTAAGCCTCCAATAACAGTTGATATCACTAAAACCACCAAAAGTTTGTCAGTTTATACACAGCAGCACTGCACCATATGAAATGACGTCCTCTTCATGTAGTGAAATAACCTCGGCAGTTAGAAGCGTAGACTACTTCTTCACAGCTCTGACTTACAAAGACGTGAAGGTGCAAATCTTCCTGCAGATGTTATGATGCTGCATCCAAACCAAATATATGATCCACAGAGGGAGAGCTTGGCATTGTACTGTACACTTTGTAGTTCTTAAAGGTGCTGAGAAAGTCCAGAAAAATCAAATCCATAAACAGGACTGCGGCTTGGGTGACCGCTTAAGTCCGTACTTGTTTTCCTTTTCCTCGTAATTTCTCGAAGAAAGTCATTTACAGTAACAGATTTGTTTAAACTGGAACTATAATCCCCACACATGCCATTCCTTGCAGAGCGTAGTCATAAATCAAAGGTGTACTGTAATACCACATGAATGTTTAATGTTTAAAATGCATGCTCGCTGCAGGAGGAGGAAGCCAGATCTTTTTAAAACATAAACAGTCGAGCACAACACACAAATACTGTAACATGTCCTCAATGTTTTTCCTCAGACTCGACCAAGAAGCTGAAGGATGTACTGCAGGAGTTCCATGGAGATGGTGTGTTGGCTAAATACAATCCAGAGGAGGTATGTACTGTACAGTTATGTAACAGATATTTTAACACAACCCAACTACGTTAATAGTACCCATTAAGCACGGCAGCTGCAAATGTGGAACAATATCTATTACTTGAAGGATTAGCTAATCAATATGTTTGGTTGCTATGTTGATGATTTGCTCCTCTCATTGGAAAATCAGAACTTAACGCAGAACTGCAGATAATTGAATAAAATTATGTTTATTTTTATATATATTATTTTATATTATGATTATTTCTTTTTTTCCCTCAGTACTTAACCCTTAAACAGGCAGTAGTGGAAAATGGGATGTAAAAACTAAAACCCTAGTTATCTCATGTGCACCTAAGTAAAACATTTCCACAAATCTCCTTTTTAAATATTTTGTGTATTTTGGATTTTTTTTTTTGTATCTCCTCGAAGATACGTTGCCCCTATTAAGGTATAGAAATGGCCATAATGGTCATTATCACACATACTAGTTTCTAAACTGAGTTTTATCATTTATATCAAAGTATAAACCTACAACAAGCTTCAATTCTACCAATTTAGTCCTCCCAATTCCACACACAATTGGATAACGACCTGAACTAATCGTGCTCCGAAAACGGGTTAAAATAGTGAAGGCAAAAACACACAGTTACACTCATGTTGCAACTATTTCCTGGGAGAAGGGAGTCCATTTTGAATCCTTGGTTAATCATAACTTAAACTACGATTGCATGATAATTATAAAACCCTTAATGTAGTGGCTGTTCATCAACCTAGACACTGTCATGCTGCATTTGTCTTTGTGGTAACACATTAAATGTAATGCAGCAGTTCTTGATTCATTTATAATCATGTTGGGTTTCTCTCTCTCTCTCTCTCTCTCTCTCTCTCTCTCTCTCTCTCTCTCTCTCTCTCTCTCTCTCTCTCCACAATGCTGCGGATAATAGAAGCAAGAAATCCTCAGCCAGGTACTGTAACTATCTCCTCCTTTTGTTCAAATGTATTGTTGGTGTGTTTTGCTGAGTGCTCATACAGCTCTTTGCTGAATAACTCAACTCTCTCAAGCAGCTGTGAAACAATAAAGATTATCTTTAGAGTTTTTAATGGCTTTTTGTAGAGAACATGCAGCCATTTACAGATGCTTATTACTTACCCTAAGTGTTTTCCTCTGACTGGTTATAGTGTTTTTATGATCTTAATGTAAGAATGGTCCAATTTTCGGCCAGCTAAAATAAAGAAGTTTGAAGCTGTTTGCTTTAGAACAGGGGTGTCAAACATGCGAGGGGTACGATCTGGCCGCTTGCCATCACTTGCCATCTCGTGCTCTTTTCCTTTCTTCCACCTGTCCATCCTACCTTCCTTAATTCCTTTCTTCGTTCGTTTCTTCCTTTCTTCCTTCTGTCCTCCCTTCCATTCTTCCTTCTGTCCTTCCTTCCTTTCTCGCTTTCTTCCTTCTGTCTGTCCGTCCTTCACTGTCTCTCTTTCCTACCTTTCTTCCCTCTTTCCTTTTGTCCGTCTTTCCTTCCTTCCCTTCTTATTTCCTTATTTCCTTCCTTCCTTCCTTCCTTCCCTCCTTCTTTTTAATGATCCGGCCCACATGAGATCAAATTGGTCTGTATGTGGCCCTTGAATGAAAATGAGTTTGACACCTCTGCTTTAGAAGAATGCATTGTAGGAAACACCATATTATACTTTACTGAATGCAAAAGCAAAAAGCTGCAAATCCACTGAAACTACTCTAAAATAGATCTTCACCGCCCACCGCCCAAACAACACTTCAGGCATTCTTCAGAGTGCAGAAATCTATAACATGAATCCTGCTACAGTTTTACAAATGATCACAGATTCACCACACAGATGAAACAATGCAGCAGGAACTCATCTGTATTTTCCTGAACGATCACAGCTCACCGTGACAAACACCTTGTTCTATTTCTGTCTCGGTTCAGGAGATCGACTTTGAGGGCTTCAAGGTGTTCATGCAAACCTTCCTGGAGAGCGAACTCTCCGAAGAGTTCTGTCAACACCTCTTCATGACGTTTAGCAACAAGGGACCCAAACCCAGTCCCTCATCTTCTGACAAACACAAAGTCTCTGGTAAGTGTAGAAATACAATCTTCACCCCTTACACACCCTCAAGATATGTATACAGCTAACAGATGTTTTGTAGTTACAGCCTGTCACTCACAGCATTCCCTAAGTCACCTTACATCCACTTTACTCTACAAAGTTTCTTTAACCCTCCTGTCGTCCTTGAGTCAAGGAAGGAAGTTAGGGAGAAGAAGAAGGAAGGAAAGGAGGGAGGAAGGGAGGGAGGAAGAAGGAATGAAAGGAGGAAGGAGGAAGGAAGGGAGAAAGAAGGAAGGAAGGAAGGAAAGGAAGGAGGGAGGGTGGGAAGGAAAGAAGGAAGGTAGGTGGGAGGGAGGAAAGAAGGAGGGAAGGAAGGAAGGAAGGTAGGTGGGAGGGATGAAGGAAGGAAAGAAGGACAGAAGAAAGTAAGGAAGGAGGGAAGGAAAGAAGAACAGAAGGAAGGGAGGGAGGGAGGAAAGAAGGAGGGAAGGAAGGAAGGTAGGTGGGAGGGAGGAAGGAAAGAAGGAAGGAGAGAAGGAGGGAGGGAAGGACAGAAGAAAGGAAGGAAGGAGGGAAGGAAAGAAGTACAGAAGAAAGGAAGGAAGGAAGGGAAGAAAGAAGGAACAGTCAAAACAGATGGGGTCTATTTGACCCCGGGAGGACGACACAAGGGTTAAAGGTGTAAAAAGAGCGTTATATTTCTGTCTTGTGCTATTAGACAGTCTAACAGATTTCCTGCCAAGTCAAACCTAGTGGCACACAATGTAAATTGTAGTATAGTGGCTGCCAATAGTCTTGGCAATCATCTTGTTTGTTTACAGCTTTCATACTAATATCTCATTCTTGTGTAGTTATGAGTAATTAATAAATAAAATGGCACACATACAGTAGCGCTCCAGGCCACTGTTGATTCAGGCAGCATTTCCCTGCACTGCGACGAGGCTTCACACTTCTTTCTCTCTGCATAACAGCTCATGTGAATAATAAGGCTGATTTGACATTGTACTCAACCTGTAATGCAGGGGTGTCAAACTCATTTTCATTCAAGGGGCCACATACAGCCCAATTTGATCTCATGTGGGCCGGATCATTAAAAAGATAAGAGAAGGAAGAGAATACAGGAAGGAAAGGAAAGATGGAAGGAAAAAAGGGAGGAAGGACAGATGGAAGGAAGAGAAGAGAAGACAGATGGAGGGAAAGGAAGGAAGGAAAAGAAGACCAGAAGGAAGGAAGGATGGAAGGAAGGAAGGAAGGGAAGAGAAGACAGATGGAAGGAAGAGAAGAGAAGACAGATGGAGGGAAAGGAAGGAAGGAAGGAAGGAAAAGAAGACCAGAAGGAAGGAAGGATGGCAGGAAGGAAGGGAAGAGAAGACAGATGGAAGGAAAGAAGGGAAGATAGATGGAATGGAAGGAAGGAAGGAAGGACAGACGGAAGGAAGGAAGGATGGAAGGAAGGAAGGGAAGAGAAGACGGAAGGAAGAAAGGGAGGAAGGACAGATGGAAGGAAGAGAAGAGAAGACAGATGGAGGGAAAGGAAGGAAGGAAGGAAAAGAAGACCAGAAGGAAGGAAGGATGGAAGGAAGGAAGGGAAGAGAAGACAGATGGAAGGAAAGAAGGGAAGACAGATGGAGGGAAAGGAAGGAAGGAAAAGAAGACCAGAAGGAAGTAAGGATGGAAGGAAGGAAGGTAAGAGAAGACAGATGTAAGGAAAGAAGGGAAGATGGATGGAGGGAAAGGAAGGAAGGAAAAGAAGATCAGAAGGAAGGAAGGATGGAAGGAAAGAAGGGAAGAGAAGACAGATGGAAGGAAGAGAAGAGAAGACAGATGGAGGGAAAGGAAGGAAGGAAAAGAAGATCAGAAGGAAGGAAGGATGGAAGGAAGGAAGGGAAGAGAAGGCAGATGGAAGGAAAGAAGGGAAGACAGATGGAGGGAAAGGAAGGAAGGAAAAGAAGATCAGAAGGAAGGAAGGATGGAAGGAAGGAAGGGAAGAGAAGACGGAAGGAAGGAAAGAAGGGAAGACAGATGGAGGGAAAGGAAGGAAGGAAAAGAAGATCAGAAGGAAGGAAGGATGGAAGGAAGAAAGGGAGGAAGGACAAATGGAAGGAAGAGAAGAGAAGACAGATGCAGGGAAAGGAAGGAAGGAAAAGAAGACCAGAAGGAAGGCAGGATGGAAGGAAGGAAGGGAAGAGAAGACAGATGAAAGGAAAGAAGGGAAGATAGATGGAGGGAAAGGAAGGAAGGAAAAGAAGACCAGAAGGAAGGAAGGATGGAAGGAAGGGAGGAAGAGAAGACAGATGGAGGGAAAGGAAGGAAGGAAGGAAAAGAAGACCAGAAGGAAGGAAGGATAGATGGAAGGAAAGAAGGGAAGATAAATGGAAGGGAAGGAGGGAAGGACAGACAGAAGGAAGGAAAAAAGGAAGAAGGAAACTGGGCCGGATTGGACCTCTTGGTGGGCCGGTTCTGGCCCACGGGCCGCATGTTTGACACCCCTACTGTAATGTAATATTTTCAAATAATTCAAACTCAATCGTGTGTTACACTCTGTTTAATGTCATCTTCTGATATAATTAAGTCCTCACATTACAAATATGCTGACATGAATTTCAGATTCAGCTTCAAAATTAGGACACAACCAAGTCCTCCAAAAACCAAATTATCATATCTCACAGCTTTCGGGAAAAAATAATCTTGTAAAGGAAGCATCCTTAAAAACCTTTAAAAAGACATTAAACTGAAGCAAATGAAACACTTTATGATGGAGAATGGTGCATGACCAAATGCTTGCATAGAAAACATTATCCAAGCAACAGTTACCACAGCACCCACCGCAGAGACTACCTTCCTTCCTTTCTTTCCTCCGTCCTTCCTTCCTTTCCTTCCTCCCTCCTTCCTTCCTTCCATCCTTCCTTCCATCCATCCATCCTTCCTTCCTTCCTTCCTTTCCTTACTTCCATCTGTTCTTCCTCCCTCCCTCCTACTCTCCTCCCTTCCTTCTTTCCTTCCTCCATCCCCCTTTCTTCTTCCTTCCTTCCTTCTTTCTTCCCTTCCTCCCTCCCTCCTTCTCTCTTTCTTTTCTCCCCCCTACCTTCCTTCCTCCCTCCTTCCTTCCTTCCTTCCTTCCTTCCTTCCTTCCTTCCTTCCATCCTTCCTTCCTTCCTTCCTTCCTTCCTTCCTTCCATCCTTCCTTCCTTCCTTCCTTCCTTCCTTCCTTCCTTCCTTCCTTCCTCCCCTGCTTTCTCCCTTCCTTTCAATTAGTGTCCTATAAAGGGTTAAACTGAAGCAAATGAAACACTTTATGATGGAGAATGGTGCATGACCAAATGCTTGCGTAGAAAACATTATCCAAGCAACAGTTACCAGAGCACCGCAGAGACTACCTTCCTTCCTTTCCTTCCTCCCTCCTTCCTTCCTTCCATCCTTCCTTCCATCCATCCGTCCTTCCTTCCTTCCTTCCTTTCCTTACTTCCATCTGTTCTTCCTCCCTCCCTCCTACTCTCCTCCCTTCCTTCTTTCCTTCCCCCATCCCCCTTTCTTCTTCCTTCCTCCTTCTCTCCTCCCTTCCTTCTTTCCTTCCTCCATCCCCCTTTCTTCTTCCTTCCTTCCTTCTTTCTTCCCTTCCTCCCTCCCTCCTTCTCTCTTTCTTTTCTCCCCCCTACCTTCCTTCCTTCCTTCCTTCCTTCCTTCCTTCCTTCCTTCCTTCCTTCCTTCCTTCCTTCCTTCCTTCCTTCCTTCCTTCCTCCCCTCCTTTCTCCCTTCCTTTCAATGAGTGTCCTATAAAGGGTTAAACTGAAGCAAATGAAACACTTTATGATGGAGAATGGTGCATGACCAAATGCTTGCATAGAAAACATTATCCAAGCAACAGTTACCAGAGTACCGCAGAGACTACCTTCCTTCCTTTCTTTCCTCCGTCCTTCCTTCCTTTCCTTCCTCCCTCCTTCCTTCCTTCCATCCTTCCTTCCATCCATCCATCCTTCCTTCCTTCCTTCTTTTCCTTACTTCCATCTGTTCTTCCTCCCTCCCTCCTACTCTCCTCCCTTCCTTCTTTCCTTCCTCCATCCCCCTTTCTTCTTCCTTCCTCCTTCTCTCCTCCCTTCCTTCTTTCCTTCCTCCGTCCCCCTTTCTTCTTCCTTCCTTCCTTCTTTCTTCCCTTCCTCCCTTCCTCCCTCCTTCTCTCTTTCTTTTCTCCCCCCTACCTTCCTTCCTTCCCTCCTTCCTTCCTTCCTTCCTTCCTTCCTTCCATCCTTCCTTCCTTCCTTCCTTCCTTCCTTCCATCCTTCCTTCCTTCCTTCCTCCCCTGCTTTCTCCCTTCCTTTCAATTAGTGTCCTATAAAGGGTTAAACTGAAGCAAATGAAACACTTTATGATGGAGAATGGTGCATGACCAAATGCTTGCATAGAAAACATTATCCAAGCAACAGTTACCACAGCACCCACCGCAGAGACTACCTTCCTTCCTTTCTTTCCTCCCTCCTTCCTTCCTTCCATCCTTCCTTTCATCCTTCCTTCCATCCATCCATCCTTCCTTCCTTCCTTCTTTTCCTTACTTCCATCTGTTCTTCCTCCCTCCCTCCTACTCTCCTCCCTTCCTTCTTTCCTTCCTCCATCCCCCTTTCTTCTTCCTTCCTCCTTCTCTCCTCCCTTCCTTCTTTCCTTCCTCCATCCCCCTTTCTTCTTCCTTCCTTCCTTCTTTCTTCCCTTCCTCCCTCCCTCCTTCTCTCTTTCTTTTCTCCCCCCTACCTTCCTTCCTCCCTCCTTCCTTCCTTCCTTCCTTCCTTCCTCCCCTTCTTTCTCCCTTCCATTCAATTAGTTTCCTATAAAGGGTTAAACTGAAGCAAATGAAACACTTTATGATGGAGAATGGTGCATGACCAAATGCTTGCATAGAAAACATTATCCAAGCAACAGTTACCACAGCACCCACCGCAGAGACTAGCTGTCGTCTTGGCTTCAGCTATAATGGGGGATCCTACCGATAGTTACAACGGGTTAGGATAGGCTAACAACTGCTGGATGTTTAATGAGCAATGACTGAGCATGTAGTGTCTAAACAAGCTGCAGTTATGAGTAGATGTTATATCCAAAAAAAAAAAAGACACAGATACAATGGTAGTGTTAGTAATATAATTGCCTTTGTACTGTACGTCTTCTTTTTTTTTTCCCTGCCTGCATTAGAGAGAGATTTTTATGTCATTGAACAGCAGATCAAAAGAGTGTATTACAGAGCACAAAAAAATGAATGTGCCACCATTTGCTGGTAAATCTCAGAGGCTGCAAATTGAAAACATTCCTCGTGGGGGGGATTTAGCGGTACTGAATTACATTTACAGTAAAAAAGAAATAAATAAATGAAAGTGAGGTTGCTATATCTGTAAATCTGTAAATGAATTCAGCTGGCGATTTTTGAACACTGACATAATTTTAACCCTTTATTGGGCAAATAATTATATTTGGTAACTTCTGTAAATATCCCAAAATATCCTTCCTTCTTTCCTTCCTTCCTTCCTTCCTTCCTCCCTTCCATCCTTCCTTCCATCCTTCCATCCTTCCTTCCTTCCTTCCTTTCCTTCCTCCCTTCCTTCTTTCTTCCCTTCCTCCCTCCTTCTCTCTTTCTTTCCTCCCCCCTACCTTCCTCCCTTCTTTCTTTCCTCTGTCCTTCCTTCCTCCCTCCCTCCTACCTTCCTTCTCTCCGTCCTTCCTTCCTTCCTCTCTTCCTACCTTCCTTCCTTCCTTTCCTCCCTCCCTTCCATCATTCCTCCCTCCTTCTTTCCTCCCTTTCATCATTCCTTCCTTCCTTATGTATTTCAATGAGTGCCCTATAAAGGGTTAAACCCCAAACAATATTACGAGGTATTACCTGTTTTTTTTATATCAGTGTTTGACCAGCAGTGGAATAGCCTGAACACCCTGATATTCACATCTGGATTGTCTCACTCAAAGCTTTAACCATCTTGTTAGCTTCCCTTTTTTTTTTCTCCACATCTTCTTCTTGGTAATAACATAATTGAATACACTCCATTTTGTGTATTTTATAAAAGAGTAAATGACCCAAATATTTTGTATAGTGAGTATAAATCTGAATAAACAATGTCATTACAAGGCTGACAGATGCAAAACCTGTTATAATAAATAAAAATGTGAGGACTCTAAGACCACTATTGATAGTTTCTCTTGGTAGCGCTCCCACTTGTGTGAATTCAATATTTATTGCATATTTCTTTGCCCCATTTACCTGATTGAGCATGTGTGGAACAGGATCAGTGCAGGCTATGCGAGTGTGTTGATTGGTCCTCATTGATCTAGTTTTGTTTGCTATAAACCCTCCCACCATCCTGGCTATTTATCAAAGTGGGATATACGAGCCAACAAGTCCTGTGTGCACACAGACGCCTGCAATCTCATAACATTAGAGGGTTTATTGTCACATACAAATACTTTAATAAGCACACAGGGCACTAACTTGTTTACAATTACTTTCCAAATTAATTACCATGGCTCTTTGATGAGAGCGCTGTAGTGAAAAAAGAATAATAATAGCCTATGTTCATTTGTCATCATCGCTTATGGATGTTAGGACAATCATAATCTTCTATTCAGCTATCAATGCATTTTCAGATGTTGTCTGGGTTGAGTCACAGCAAGGTACCCACAGTCCTCTTCTCCCTAGTCTCATCCTCCAGCTGGATCCTGGTGCATTCCCAGGCCAAGTGGGACGTGAAATTCTTCTTCCTGCAGTCACTTGAATCAGATGCACAAGCCAGAGCTAATCAGATGTCTGTATCTCCTCTGCATCAACTGTCTGTAATTATGGATGACGTGTCTTCACTTCATGCCGCTAAGCAAAAGTGAAGCCAACATTTCCCCTTTCAGGGAGCTGCCATCTTTCTTGAGTGGCGTAATTTGGAGCCAGAGTCCGTAGAGTAAAGTAGAAAGCATCTGCAGGAAAAATGTGTTATACTTTTTTAGTTTGGCTCATGTCCCAACTCTTTAACATGGAGAGACTTATGACATATACTGCAGCCAGCTACCAGGGAGTGATCCAGATGTGTTGGCTTCACTTTTGAGGACGCTGTTGTGACATCCATTTTTATATACAGTCATTGCTCCTCACCTGATCTGTAAGGGTTTAGCAAAGCCATCCAGCAAGGAAAACTTTCTTTAGCCACTTGTTTCTGTGATCTCAAGCTTGGAAAGTATCCACCAGTAAATCTCAAGCTTCTCCTTCAGCCTCAGCTCATTTCAGCAGTAATCTCTCTTAACCTGTTTTTACAGAAGACACGCTCTTATTGTCACAGTCCTATTTGTTTCAACCATTCCCACAATACCCCACATAATCTACAATCCACTGTGCATCATAGCCTGGAGCTCAGTACTAATGCTGTAAATATGAGATGGATGGTAAAACATTCAGGTCAAGTAGAACAACTCAAGATGGTTGTATAACACAATCCAAGGCATCTGGTTTAGGGAGGGTTAGAAATAGTGTCTAATAACAATATGTAGCTCTAAATTAATTACATTCTTGCTGATACAAGGCATCCATACCCGTTGGTTTTGAGTAATTTCTCTATTATTGAGAGCTAAGTCCAAGTCATATATCATAAGTTTTTGAAAAATCTAAGCTTCCTAGTTTTCAGTCATCCATGAAATGCTGAGGTGAACAATATCAACATGAATTTTGGATGAACATGACCACAGCATAAAGATGCCAAGCTAATATTTTACCATATTAATGTAGGCCACCATTTTAACGTGCAAAGTGTGTTAGAGCAGGGGTGTCAAACATGCGGCCCGGGGGCCAGATACGGCCCGCCGAGGGGTGCAATCCAGTGCTCTTTTCCTTCCTTCCATCTGTCCTTCCTTTCTTCCTTTCTTCCTTCCATCTGTCCGTCCTTCCTTTCTTCCTTCTGTCCTTCCGTCCGTCTGTCCTTCCTTTCTTCCTTCCATCTGTCCTTCCTTCCTTTCTCCCTTCCTTCCTTCTGTCCTTCCTTCCATCTGTCCTTCCTTCCTTCCTTCCATCTGTCCTTCCTTTCTTCCTTCCATCTGTCCTACCTTCATTCCTTCCATCCGACCTTCCTTCCTTTCTTCCTTCTTTCCTTCCTTCCATCTGTCCTTCCTTCATTTCTTCCTTTCTCCCTTCCTTCCTTCTGTCCTTCCTTCCATCTGTCCTTCCTTCCTTTCTCCCTTCCTTCCTTCTGTCCTTCCTTCTATCTGTCCTTCCTTCCTTTCTCCCTTCCTTCCTTCTGTCCTTCTATCTGTCCTTCCTTCCTTTCTTCCTTCCTTCCTTCCTTTCTCCCTTCCTTCCTTCTGTCCTTCCTTCTATCTGTCCTTCCTTCCTTTCTTCCTTCCTTCCTTCTGTCCTTCTATCTGTCCTTCCTTCCTTTCTTCCTTCCTTCCTTCCTTTTGCCTGTCTTTCCTTCCTTCCTTTCTTATTTCCTTATTTCCTTCCTTCCTTCTTTCCTTCCATCTTTTTAATGGTCCGGCCCACATGAGATCAAATTGGTCTGTATGTGGCCCTTGAATAAAAATGAGTTTGACACCCCTGTGTTAGAGTAACTGCTATCTTTTATTTGCCCTCCAATGTGTGTGTGTGTATGTGTAAACACAATATTATATGTACCATAGTGACTATAGTGCTACTGGAAATCCCATATGTGGTTCTGGTCTATAAACCTGATTAGATTTGACAACTGACGACTAACCACGTATATTAATTGGTTTTATCAGCTCACCCGAATGGCTAATCGATAGTGAAAGTGTTAATGACTTTACATCATGTATTGATCTTTAGCCTACCATTAAACACACTGAGATGGGGTTGAAAACATTTATGTGTGTAGTAAATGAACCCACATGCAAGAATACAGCCGTGCCCTGAAAACAAAGCAAACCTTTAACTGAACTAAAACCAAACTCACACTGGAGCATGTGTTCGTTCACCCTTCAGTGAACTGGAGACCACCCACCATCGATCAATCTGACTGTATGACCCATCCGGTTGTTGGGCGAACATTAGAGGCATTGTGGAGGATGTTTTGACCTTTCATCTCGTCTTCCAGCAGGGCTGAAGCTGATCAAAGGCAACTCGACCCCTCTGAAGATGCCCGCGCTGCCCAGACCTCTGGATACTGTTCAGCTGAAGGACATCGTGTGTTACCTCTCATTGCTGGAGGGTGGACGTCCTGAGGATAAGCTGGAGTGTGAGTATCACATGTCACATGACTGTTTGGTAGGGATGTGTCCAAAAAAATCGATCCATCAATTAATATCGATTTTCTATTTAAAAATTCGATATCGATTAAAAATTGTGTGAATGGATTTTTCCAGAGAGAATAGATGGAAGCATGAAATTTAAAATAATAATTATAATTTGAGAGTTTACAACTTTGTCTTGTATTTGAACTGACATGCTTATCCATCATCTCTATGGTTACATGATGACATCATCACTATGGTTACATGATGACATCATAATTCAAAATGACATGATTTAAAATGCCACTGGTCTTAAGGGTAAATACACATAGGAAGGAAGGAGAGAGGAAGGAAGGAAAGGAGGGAGGAAGGAAGGGAGGAAAGGAAAGAAGGAAGGAAAGGAGGGAGGAAAGAAGGGAGGGAAGGAAACATAATTCAAAATGACATGATTTAAAATGCCACTGGTCTTAAGGGTAAATACACATAGATGCTATCATGCTAGATCCCAGTGTTGGAGCAGACTCATCATTTAACTTTACTCTTGAACAATTTGGTGTCCACACATGATTGCATGTTAAAAATATTGTCTGACTTACAAAATAGAAACTCTGGGAACATAAAATTGAATCGATATTGAATCGAATCGAGAATCGGATCGAATCAGGACTCTGTGAATCGGAATTGAATCGATTCAGGAAATCATTGACAATACCCAGCCCTACTGTTTGGTTCCTTGATTGATCTGCAACAAAAATCTGAGGTAAAGTAATGTGCAGTTGGTGGACAGGTCCTACTACTAGAATCAGAAGCAAGAAACACTATTAAGCTAGTTTACACAAATAAAACAATAATATACATAACTAGACAAAATGAGTCATCAGGACCCATTAGTCACATATCTGCTTTGGAAGCAGAGGAAATGTCACAGATGGAGCCAGTGGGTGGCTTAGTAAGGTCAGACTGAAGCCCAGTGAAAAAGACAAAGGTAAGAGAGGAGAAAGGTAATCCTGGCTCTGCTGCTTTTTGGTAAAATGTAATATCAGGCCAAATTAAATGGCTGATCTTCTTAGTTTTAATTAATAATATTTGCCATTAGCAGTCTAGATAATCTTTAATGAAAGATAAGAAGTCTCCCGCTGTTTTAAGGTACAAATATGCAAACTATTTGGTGCCAATAGTACAAATACAGACTAACATCGTTTCCAACATCTTCTTCCTTCACCTCAATACAGTAAAGCCTAAATTCTTATCAAATGGACATTAGTATTTAAATGATTATACATAAAAGGGAAAAGTCAATTGACAGAAAATTTATCAGCAACCTTCGACTTATCAGATGTTGAAGATTTGCTGCTTTTCCCTCTGTTTAATATGATGGTTTCCATGTCTGTGAAAGGATCCTGTACACTGTCTGTCACTTATACTTACTAATATACTTAAATAATGATGTTTTGGTCCTCGGAACTTCATCAGGAAATGTTTATATAATAATAATTAGGGCTGTCAAACGATTATTTTTTTTTATCGCGATTAATTGCAGAATTTCCATAGTTAATCGCGATTAATCGCATTTTGAATTGCATGTTTAAAATCCTGTTATTTTCCATTTGAAGGCAGTTTTAAGCCCATAATGTAAAGCATTTCTTACCAGAGTGTCTTAACTGGGAATCAATCACGGCTCTGCTGCGACTCCCACACTCCAAAATGGTCCTTTGGTGGAGCTGAGGCTGGCTTGGCTGCACCTGGGTGTTTAGCGTGGAGGTGCTAACTCAAACTCCACGTACTCCGGTGGTAGTTAAACTCCGTTTGACACAGGTTGCATTTTACTTTTGACTTGTCAACTGAAGCGTCTGGAAGTGTTTTAAAGTTAAACAAGCCGTTCAAAAGTCCAGTAGCTCTCTTACTTTCCATCAGCGCGGTAGGTTTACTGCAGGAGGCCACTTCAAAGCATAGCGCTACAGCTAGAGGAGCCGTCTACAGGGGAGTAGAAGGGACAAAAAGGCTTGCAACATTAAAATGCCATTAAAAAAATATATATATATATATTTTTAATATCAGAACACCTCAGAGTGCATAATTGTGTTTATGCAATTTGAACATTAACAAGGTAGTGTTCAAATCGCCTCTTTTTTTTTATTTTTTAGCATTACTATCTGGTAACAGCATCAGTCACAAGTGTTGTTGCTATGGTTACCCTCAGTTTAACAAACCTTGCGCACCGACTTTGAATGATGGTTTACTGCAGGGGTGTCAAACATGCGGCCTGGGGGCCAGGTTCGGCCCGCCAAGGGGTGTGATCCGGCCCACTTGCCATCCTGTGTTCTTGTCCTTCCTTCCTACCTTCCCCTTTTCCTTTCTTCGTTCCTTCCTGCCTTTCTTCCTTCTGTCCTTCCTTCCTTCCTTCCTTCCTCCCTTCTGTCTGTCCTTCCTCCCGTTCTTCCTTCCTTCCTTCCTTGTTTCTTTCCTTCCTTCCTTCCTTCCTTCCTTCCTACTTTCCTTCCTTCCTTCTTTCCTTCCTCCCATTCTTCCTTCTGTTCTTCCTTCCTCCCTCCCTTCTGTCTGTCTGTCCTTCCTTCTTTCCTTCCTTCTGTTCTTCCTTCCTCCCTCCCTTCTGTCTGTCCTTCCTTCTTTCCTTCCTTCTGTCTTTCCTTCCTCCCGTTCTTCTTTCCTTCCTCCTGTTCTTCCTTCTGTCCTTCCTTCCTCCCGTTCTCCCTTCTGTCTGTCCTTCCTTCCTTCTTTCCTTCCTTCCATCTGTCTGTCCATCTTTCACTATCTGTCTTTCCTACCTTTCTCCCCTCCTTCCTTTTGCCTGTCTTTCCTTCCTTCCCTTCTTATTTCCTTCCTTCCTTCCTTCTTTCCTTCCATCTTTTTAATGATCCGGCCCATATGAGATCAAATTGGTCTGTATGTGGCCCTTGAATGAAAATGAGTTTGACACCTCTGATTTACTGTGAGTTGCTGAAAACTCAAAATGACCTCCTCATGCTATACTTTGCCCTGCATCTGTTTCAACTAGCTTTTGATCCCCTATACTCCTGTTTGCAACTAATGCCTTTGAGCCACTGATTATGGTCACAAATGAATGAAACAACCAGTGCAAAAAAAACACAAGCATCTATTTTGACCAGGTGCTGAGCCCAAAAGGACTGTAACTGTAAATTATAAATCTCTTAACCCTCGTGTCGTCCTCCCGGGTCAAATTGACCCTATCTGTTTTGACCATTCCTTCCTCCCTCCTTTCCTTCCTTCTTCCCTTCCACCTCCCTTCCTTTCTTCCTTCCTTCCTTCCTTCCTCCATTCCTTCCTCCCTCCTTTCCTTCCTTCTTCCCTTCCACCTCCCTTCCACCTCCCTTCCATCCTTCCTTCCTCCTTTCCATCATTCTTCCCCCATTCCTTACACCCTCCTTTCCTTCCTTCTCCCCTTCCACCTCCCTTCCTTCCTTCCATCCTTCCTTCCTTCCTTGACTCAAGGACAACAGGAGGGTTAAAAGGCTCACAATACTGTCATCTACTCCTCTTCACATGTCTTCTTTATCACATGAAGGAAGATTTGGTGCTCTATACCAGGAAAGGTGCAAAGGACACAATGGAATGACTATAATAAATAATTACTATATAATAATTTTAGTCTTTTCATCCATTTCTACCCCTTTGGCTCTGCACACCGAAGCTCTTTGTGTCTTTGAGGTTAACATGACATGACAACTTCAACTCGAACAAACACAGTGTATTTATAATAACCCTTTTTTTCAACTAATACCAGACAGGTATTGGGTTTTCTATATACTTCGAACAGTACAGTGTTATATTAGTCTTAACATCTATCTTTTGGCTTTTGTCCACTATTCTTGGGTGTCAGGTGTATTTGGTGATTAATCCTCCTGTTGTCCTCGAGTCAAGGGAGGAAAGGAGGAAGAAGGAAGGGAGGGAGGGAGGAAGAAGGAAGGAAAGGAGAGAAGGAAGAGAGGAAAGGAAAGGAAAGGAAAGGAAGGTAGGAGGGAGGGAAGGAGGAAAGAAGGACAGGGGGAGGGAGAAAGGAAGGAAGTAAAGAAGAACAGAGGAAAGAAAGAAGGAAGGAAGGTACGAGGGAGGGAAGGAAGGAAGGAGGGAGTGAGAAAGGAAAAGAAGAAGGAAGGAAGGAGGGAGGAAAGCAGGAACAGTCAAAACAGATGGGGTCAATTTGACCCGGGAGGACGACACAAGGGTTAAGAAAATCTTCCTTGTTTTAATATTCTTTCTGTTGAAACTAATTAAAATAATCTCTATAAGCGTTCAACCAAAATTATTATGCTTTATTTTTTTCAAAACCTTCTGGTCTCAAAGGTGCCGTCTGGTTGGAGCCTTTATTCTCAATTTTTTATCGACTTAAATTCAACACATTGAACCATTTCTGCCCTTTTTTGCTTTGTTATCTGACGTCTTTAGAGGTGGTCTTTACAGCTTCCATAAAGCTTCTCTGAGTATGTTTTTGATTCCTCATGTTTGCAGCTTATTGACACATCTACTCACATCTCTTAATTGCATTTATCACATCATTTATTCACAGGGTTACATCGCTTAATTGGACAGACTTTTTTTCTGTGTTGCTGTAATTCTCATCCATCTGCTGAATTATTGAGTAGGGTAGCACTCATTAAGCGCAGAGATGACTAAATAATTCAACTGATGCTGCCTGTGTGTGAGCACACCATGGGTTTAACTATGGATGATATCTTGTTAAGCATCCCCATCTCTTCTCTTCTGTGATTTAGTTATTTCTGTAGTGGATGGGTCCCTCTGCTGGTTTCTGTGAGAACTGCTTAAATTTAAATGCATGGATTGTTTGAGCACGGATTGTTTTTTGGGGGTTTTTTTTTCATATCAGGATGATGTGCATCTGCATCTCATCTGCATCATCAGCAAATTAGTACAAAAGTCTGAACTACAAAAACATCTGTGTTAAAAAGTAATTCAGTCTGAGATCCAGCGTGCAGCCTGCAAGGCGTCAGTATCTCGAAACAAAGCAGAATAAGACAGATTTCTGCACCAAGAAAAACCTTCAAACCAAATACTTTGTAATCTAATCCCACTGGCAGTCTCCTTAGGATGCATTTTTGTGCCACAGTACAAGCCAGTGCTTCATTGCAGAAAGAAATCTTACAAGACGATAGCTTTACAAAGTTTGTGAGGATGATATATTGGTGTGAAAATGCTTTACAATAACTTCTGATTTCAACAAATATGTCTTGTCACATTCATAAAAATGTTTTGCTATAATAAGAACAATTACAGATGTTTCAGAACACTTAAAACAAAATAGGTTCAGTTAAAAAACCTATAAAATAAACTGAGGATATAGTAAATACTGTATAGAGGTAAAGCGAGGAAAGTCCACAAAAGAAGGTGTTAACAGTTAAAATCTGTAGTACACACGAACTAGTGTTGATATTTAACTATCAAGGCAACTTCATCTAACCAGCAACAAAGACATCAACCATAACCATAAATTCAATAAGTATAAATAACTCACTTTCACACAATTTGGAAAATATGTTTTCACTATTATACAGCAATATGTGTATTAGTATTGGGGCGTATGCACAAAAAAGGACATAATTTGTCTAGAGAGCTTTAATTGCAAGTAAGGATATTATATTATTACTATAATAAGTGTCATAAAAAGTCATAATTTCACATGAAAAAGACTTTGAACTTTGTCTCATTATAAAAATGATTCAAAGGATTTTCTTTTTTTTTTCCTGGAACAATCCTTGAGTTGTTTCTCAGTACAACCCATTTGTACTGTAACAACAAATCCTATCATCATGTGGACTTTATTGCCTTTTTTGGGGCCCCTTTGGGTAACCACAATCACCTACTTGTGACACCTTCAACCTCCACCCAGCACCCAACACCAGACACTAGCATCACTTCCTCCCTTCCCTTTGACTGAAAAAGGTCACACCCTCTCAGGAAACTGACAATTAGCTCCTCGTTAGTGGCCTGACGAACCGCCGTCTGACGTCAACTCCTCATGATGTCAGCACCCTCCCACTGCTTGCTCCTCAACCGCACTACACATGGAGGCCACAGTGGGTGCGGAGGTGGGAGGTGGGGCAGCGGTGGGTTTAGAGCACTTCTATCTATAGCCATTAACCCTTTATTGGGCAAATAATTATATTTGGTAACTTCTGTAAATATCCCAAAATATCCTTCCTTCCATCCATCCTTCCTTCCTTCCTTCCTTCCTTCCTTTCCTTCCTCCCTGCCTTCTTTCTTCCCTTCCATCTGTCCTTCCTCCCTCCCTCCTTCTCTCCTCCCTTCCTTCTTTCCTTCCTCCGTCCTTCCTTCCTTCCTTTCCTTACTTCCATCTGTTCTTCCTCCCTCCCTCCTTCTCTCCTCCCTTCCTTCTGTCCTTCCTCCATCCCCCTTTCTTCTTCCTTCCTTCCTTCTTTCTTCCCTTCCTCCCTCCCTCCTTCTCTCTTTCTTTCCTCCCCCCACCTTCCTTCCTTCCTTCTTCCTCTGTCCTTCCTTCTTTTCCTTCCTCCCTCCTTCCTTCCTTCCTTCCTTCCTTCCTTCCTCCCTTCCTTTCAATGAGTGTCCTATAAAGGGTTAATATGGAAATGATCTGCAGCCAGGTCATGTTGTAGTTGCTGTCACGATTCGGTTGCATTCAGACTC